>NC_133656.1:111101665-111292637 GCF_009905375.1 Apium graveolens
TAAACTTGACTAAACTCAATATCAGAATCTGCTTGTCTTAATAAGTTTCCACATAAACAACTAATTCAAACATGGGATTTCTAGTATGTTAAAGACTACTAGGTCAGCATCTAGCACAGTTATCCTCATTGGATTGAATAGTCACAGAACATTAAAAACACTTATCAGAGTATATAAATCCACATCAGATAACAATCAGCATTTAATGAATTTCAAATTAAGCACAGATGACATAGAGATAATATAATCTGTAAACACTAATCATAAAGTCTGATGCATGAGAACAAAAACTAGGTAGATTTAGAGAAAGAACCTGAAATCATTCCAAGTTCATTTACCAATCTTATAAAAGTAGCTTCACATAGTGGTTTTGTGAAGATATTTGTTAGCTGTTGATCTGTTGGAACAAAATACAATTCCACTGTACCTTCATCCACATGTTCCCTTATGAAATGGTACCTTATCCTGATGTGCTTTGTCATTGAGTGTTGAACTGGATTACCTGTCATAGCAATAGCACTTTGATTATCACAGTAAATAGGGATTTTAGAAAATTCTAACCCATAATCCGGTAACTGATTCTTCATCCAAAGAATCTGAGCACAACAGCTTCCTGCAGCAATATATTCTACTTCTACAGTTGATGTGGAAATTAACTTTTGTTTCTTGCTAAACCAAGAAACCAATCTGCCTCCAAGAAATTGGCAGCTTCCACTAATGCTTTTCCTGTCTATTTTGCATCCTGCAAAATCTGCATTTGAGTAACCAATTAGCTTAAAATATGATTCCCTAGGATACCACAATCCTAGATCAGCTGTACCCTTAAGGTACTTGAAAATTCTTTTCACAACTAGTAAGTGAGATTCTCTTGGATCAGCCTGAAATCTTGCACAAAGACAGGTAGCATACATGATATCAGGTTTACTAGCAGTTAGATAGAGTAAAGAACCAATCATACCTCTGTAATTAGTAATATCTACTGATTTACCAGTATCATTATCTAACTTGGTTGAAGTGGCCATGGGAGTGGATGCAGTTGAACAATCTTGCATTCCAAATTTCTTCAGTAAATTTCTGGTATACTTGGATTGACAGATAAAAGTGCCTTCTTCATTTTGCTTGACTTGAAGGCCCAGAAAATAGATGAGTTCTCCCATCATACTCATTTGATATCTTGACTGCATTAGCTTTGAAAACTTCTCACACAATTTGGAATTAGTAGAACAAAATATGATATCATCAACATATATTTGTACTAAAAGTAAGTCCTTTCCATGGTTGAGGTAGAATAAAGTCTTGTCAATTGTGCCTCTGTGAAATCCACTTTCCAGAAGGAATTGAGCTAAAGTCTCATACCATGCCCTTGGAGCTTGCTTAAGGCCATAAAGTGTTTTATCAAGCCTGTAGACATGATTGGGAAATTTAGGATCTACAAAACCTGGAGGTTGTTCAACATATACCTCTTCTTCCAATTCTCCATTGAGAAAAGCACTTTTCACATCCATTTGAAAGATTTTAAACTTCTTGTGAGCAGCATAAGCCAAAAAGATCCTTATGGCTTCTAATCTAGCAACTGGTGCAAATGTTTCATCATAATCAATACCCTCTTGTTAAGAGTAGCCCTTAGCAACCAGTCTTGCTTTATTCCTTGTAATTATGCCATCACTTTTACTTTTGTTTCTGAACACCCATTTTGTACCTACAACTGATCTGTTCTTTGGTCTTGGCACTAGGGTCCAGACTTTATTTCTTTCAAATTCATTTAACTCTTCCTGCATTGCTTGCACCCAATCAGCATCTTGAAGAGCTTCTTCCACTTTCTTTGGTTTAGTCTGAGATAGAAAAGAATGATAGAGACATTCATTTGAAGTTGTAGTTCTAGTTCTGACACCTACTTCAGGATCTCCAATGATTAAATCAGGTGTATGTGCTTTAGTCCACTTCCTTGCAGATGGAAGTTGATCTCTAGAACCAGATCCTCCCCCATGATCTATGTTATCTCCATCAGCATTTTCTGATGCTCCCCCTGTAGTTATGCTCTCTAAGACTTCAGAATTTGAATTTGATTTTTCAGGAGTTGAAGAATCAGAGCTTCCAGAATTATCAGAGTTTGCTCATCAGAACTAGATGAATCAAAACTTGAAGAGCTAGTGACAGGTTCTGATGCTTCTCGAGAGTCTTGAGATGTGGTAGGATCTTCAGCTTGCTCCCCCTGGACAGGTGCATTTTCCTTTTGAGTTGTTACCACAGTTTCAGTGACATCAGAACTTAATCCATCAGAACTTACAAGATCAGAATTTAATCTTCATTCTCAAATCTCAGCTGATCATGATCATTGAAATCTTCAAGTCCAGTAATCTTCTTATCAACAAAAGAGACATTGATAGATTCCATGACAACCCTTGTTCTTAAATTGTAGACTTTGAAGGCTTTTGTGGAAAGTGGATATCCAACAAAAATTCCTTCATCAGCTTTTAGATCAAATTTTGACAGCTGCTCAGGATGAGTCTTAAGAACAAAACACTTGCAACCAAATACATGAAAGTATTTCAGATTTGGCTTCTTCTTCTTCACCATTTCATATGGTGTTTTTCCATGCTTGTTTATGAGTGTGTCATTTTGTGTAAAACAAGCAGTCTGCACAGCTTCAGCCCAAAAATAGGTTGATAGCTTTGCTTCATCAAGCATTGTTCGTGCAGCTTCAATTAGAGTTATGTTCTTTCTTTCTACAACTCCATTTTGCTGTGGAGTTCCAGGTGCAGAAAATTCCTATTTGATTCCATGATCTTTGCAGAATTCTTCTATGATTGAATTCTTGAACTCAGTGCCATTATCACTCATTATTTTAACAGAATCTTTGACCATCTTATCCAGCTATCTGACATGATCAGTTAGAGTAGATGCAGTTTCAGTCTTATTGTACAAGAAGTACACCCATGTGTACCTTGTGAACTCCTTCACTATAACCATAACATATTTCTTCTTTGCAATAGACATGACATTGACTGGACCAAATAGATCAACATGCAGTAGGTGATAAGGCTCAAGAATTGATGACTCAGTTTTGCTCTTGAAGGAAGATTTTCTTTGTTTTGCCTTCTGACATGAATCACAAAGGCCATCAGGAGAAAATACTGTTTTTGACAGTCCTCTCACAAGATCTTTCTTTACAAGCTCATTTATATTGTTGAAATTTAAATGAGAGAGTTTCTTGTTCCAGTTCCAGCTTTCTTCAATTGATGCTCTACTCAATAGACAGATTGCGGAACCATCAGTACTTGTTGAAAGTCTGGCTTCATAAATGTTACCATGCCTGTATCCTTTCAGAACCACTTTGCCTGTAGAAATACTTATAACTTCACAGTGTTCTTTAAAGAAATCCACATGATAACCTCTATCACAGATTTGACTTATACTCAATAGATTGTGTTTAAGTCCTGAGACTAGAGCTACTGTTTCAATGATGACATTCCCAAGATTGATCTTTCCATATCCCAGAGTTTTCCCAATGTTGCCATCTACATAAGAAACTTCTGGGCCAGCTTTCTCCACAAAGTCTGATAGCAGGTCTTTATTTCCAGTCATATGTCCTAAACATCCACTGTCTAGAACTAGGATGTTCTTCCTGTTGCCCTGCAATCACAAAGACCACTAAAGGTTAGTTTTAAGGACCCAGACTTGCTTGGATCATTTGGCCTTTTTAAGTTTGTTAACATTTGCAGCGGATTTAACATCAGAGTTTATGCTAACATTTTTCTTATCAGTATTGACAGTATCAGACTTTGCATCATACTTTACACTAGAAGGAATTAAAGTAACTTTCTTCAAAGAAGGTTTTATCTGATAATAATCATAGTACAAACTATGATATTCCTTACAAGTATAAATGGAATGCCATATACTACCACAATGAAAACAAGGATTTTGTGGCTTAAACCTAACAGACTGACTCTTAACTCCTGTCTTAGAAGGTAAGGAGTTTATATTCGTATTCTTCCTGCAAAAAGAAGCCAGATGGTTAGAGTTTTCACAGTTATAACATTTCTTTTTAGGAGCATTAGGAACAGGCATATAATTGTTGCTTTTATTCACACCTTCCTTTCCATTCCTATTTTTTCTAGCTTCCTTTACCTTGTTTACACTGGTAATCTCTTTCAGCTTATGTTTAAGCTGCTTCTTCGTCATTAAGCCTATGTTAACTTCAGTTGGTTTATCCTGTTGTAATTTGTCAGAAGTTGACTCTGCTATCACTTCTGTCTCAATATCTTTCATCTTTTCAGAATCAGACTTTACAGTTTTAGCTACAAATTTAACAGGATTTACCTTTGGTTTAGTAGTCTGTTTAACAATAATTGGCTTAACTTGTTCAGTTCCTTTTTCACTTTTCTCATCTCCATAACCTAAGCCCTCTTTCCAGTTTCCACTACTTAGTATATCCTGAGTTGCTCTGCCAGAGTTAGTCCAAGTCCTGATAATCTCTCTCTCCTTTTCTAACTCAGTTTTTGGAGATTTATTCATTTTTAGCACTTCATCTCTAACATAGAAAGCATCATCTCTATCCTTCTGAGTTTGATGGAACATAACTAACTCTTTTTCTAAATAATCATTCCTCTTTTTAAAAGCAAGATTTTCAGAAGTTAATCTTTCACATGTTAAAGTTTGATCTCTATAGCTAATAAACATGGTTTTAAGATATAATCTTAACTCAGTAATATCATCAGTATGAAAGGCATAAGTTTTTTTAGGTACCTTTACTCAGTAGCATCAGAACTGCTATCAGCATTTGCCATCAAGGCATAGTTCTCCTCATCTTCAGAATCTGAGGTGTCTGTCCAGCTTTTCTTCTTTGTGACAAGTGCCTTGCCTTTGTCACTGTTCCCTTTCTTGCATTCAGGAGATATGTGGCCTTTCTCACCACAGTTGTAGCATTTAACATTTGAGTAATCTCCTCTGTCAGACTTTCCTCCTTTGCCTTCAGATTTTCTGAAGCCCTTCTTATCAGAACTTCTACCTTTCCTGGAAAACTTCTTTCCTCTTCTGAATTTCCTGTATGCTATCTTTGTGATACCTTTCACCATAAGAGCACACAGCTTCATCATCTCTTCATCATCATCTCCTTCAGATAGACTTTGAGTTTCTGAATCATTATCATCAGAACTTGATGATTCTGAATCAGACTTTATGAAGAGAGCCTTTCCTTTTCATTTCATTGAGACAGCCACTTTGGGGGATTCCTCCTCAGCATTAAGAGCAATTGTTCTTGATTTTCTCCCATGTCTCTTGATCCATCTCAAGTTCATAAGTCTTGAGCATTCCATAAATTTCATCAAGAGTAGTTTCATCAAGAGCATAGTTATCTCTTATAATAGTAGCTTTCAAATCCCAACTTTCAGGAAGAGCTAAAAGGAATTTTAGATTTGAATCTTCAATGTCATATTCCTTGTCCACCAGTGACAGATCATTCAAGAGTTTGACAAACCTGTCATATAAGTCAGTTAATGACTCATCACTTTTTGAGTCAAAGTGCTCATACTCTTGAGTGAGTATAGTCCTCCTATTTTTCTTGATCGCATCAGTTCCCTGACACCTTGTCTCCAAAGCATCCCATATCTCCTTTGCAGTCTTGCAGTGAATTACCCTATTTGACATGCCATTATCAATGGCACTATGCAGCAAATGCCTTACCTTTGCATCCTTGGAAATAGATGAGATATCTTCAGCTGTGTATTCACTTTTCTCCTTTGGTATGGTCTTTGCTGGCTGATCTACAACTACAACAGAAAGCTTGGTTGGCTTATGCGGTCCTTCATTAATTATGTTAAGGTATTCTGGATCTGTAGCTTCCAGAAACATAGCCATCTTCATTTTCCATATGGGATATTTAGACGGTCTCAGCATGGGAACCCTGATAGTCTCATATCGACTATGGGTTTTAGTCTTTGGAGTTTCTTCAGTTTTATCGGGCTTGGTGGGATTTTCTGCTTCTTCAGACATGATTGTTTTGGATCTTTACTGTATGTGTGTTAACAGATAGGCTCTGATACCACTTATTAGGTCACACAACACTGTAGAAGGGGGTTGAATACAATGTAGAATATAATCAAATCGATTTAAAGCACAAGTAACAGAAAATAGATGTATTCGATATAACAAACTCTGTTACAATGGAACTGTTCTCTCTCAGTGATGAACAAATATCACGAGAGCTGCTAGGTTACAATATATGATCTTCTCGATGATCGTAACTCTTATAGAGTAAACCTATGTCTGTATTTATATAGACACACAGTTACAAGATAACTTCTAGTTGATATGGAATATAATTCTATCTCCTAAAATATATCAACCAGATATCTTATAATTATTCTAGTCCTCGAACTCTTTCCTTGCATATCTTCTTCTTGTATTAGTCTCGATCTTCTTTCCTGTAAATCAGCTTCCTTCCTAAACTGTAAGTCCTCCAGTACTTAAGTTCTAATATCCATCTTCTGATATTATCTTCCGATAATTTAAGTTCTGATATCCTTAAGTTCTGACTTCCCGTAAGTCCTGATTCCAGTAAGAACTGATGTTTCCTGTTAGTTAAGATCTCAGAACTAAACATGAAACATATTAGACATGACATCTCAAATATATTCAACATATCATATAAAGTTAACACTGGTCCTTTGTTAGAAGTAATAATTTTTAGATAAGAAAATTATGTATTCTCTCAAGGAAGAAGCTAAGCTCTTTATCAACAAAGAGCCTAGAAATTTTGTAGCAAAATATTCTTAATTTTAATATAAAATTAATTGAGTTTTGAAAGGTCTGTGTTCACTGTTATTGCTTGTTTAATTTCAGTATTAACACACATTATTGCAAGATTTACATTTACTTTGTTCAAACCATAAATATTTCAAGAAAAGCATAAAAACACAAAAACACATTCACCCCCCCTCTGTGTGTAATTCATTACCTAACAAGTGGTATCAGAGCAAAATCTGAAAGTAAACAGATTCAAGATCTTGGAAGAATGAATACACAGAAAATCAGTAGCATCAAAATTCCTACTTTTGACAAAGCTAACTACACTCTTTGGAAAAAGAAAATATTGATGTTTATCAGGATAACCAATCCACTGTACATTCAGATTCTCAAAAATGGGCCCTTCAATCCTATGGTTAGAGTTGAGGAATCTACAGATGGTGATATGGTCATTCCAGATCATTATGCTCCAAAAGATCCTTCTGAGTACACTGAGCCTGAAAAAAAGAAAGTTTCCCTGGATAGTGGTTTACAGCTGATATTGATAGAGTCACTTGACAATGTAATGTACAATAACATTGTCAATTGTGACACTGCTAAACAAATATGGGAAAAGATTAAAATACTCTGTAAAGGAACTGAGGAAGTTAGATCTAATCAAAGAAGGATACTGATTTCACAGTATGAGGGTTCCATGGTCAATCCAAAAGAAAGTATCACTGATGTGTTTGAAAGGTTTAATAAGCTGATAAATGACTTGCAGCTCCATGACAAATACTATGAAGCTGAAGAAGTGAACTTAAAATTTTTGCTTACAATCCCTGACCATTTGGAACAGAAAATTTCAGCAATCAGAGAAGGGAGAGACTTGAGCAGAATAACACTGGAAGTTCTATATGGAATTCTAAAAACATATGAACTAGAAATGATTCAAAGAAAATCATTGAGAACTGGTCAATGGCATGTTGTGGATGGTTCAAGTGCTCTAATGGTCAATGAAAGCCAGACCTCTAATGATGAGCTAAGATTCCAGACTCCAGTTGCTTCAACAAGTGAGCAAAGAAACAATGATTTCACAGGAACAAGTCATTCTGGAATTGGAAGAAGATGAGTTCTACACCCTAGATGAACTTGATGAACTTGATCAGTCAATGGCTTATCTGGCAAGAAAGTACTCTGACATTAGAGTAAAGAAGCCAAGATTCTTCAAGGGTAAAGGTTAATTATTCAACAAAGACAGTAGCTGGAAAGGAAAAGGGAAGTACACATCTGATAGCAAAAATGGCTATAAAACTGGATCTGTTAACAGATCAAAGATAAGGTGCTTCAACTGTGATGAACTAGGCCATTTTGCTACAGAATGCAGGAAACCCAAGAAAGCAAAGAAAGATAAAGCTTATCTTAAATTGGAAGCGAAGTATGAGTCTCTTCTGAAGAAACAGCAAAGCAAAGCTTATATTGCAGAGGGAAAAATTTGGGATGACTCTAATAATGATGAAGATGAGGAAGTTGGAAATTATGCACTCATTGCCTTGGAGCAAGGAGAATCATCCTCATCAAAATCACAGGTACCAACTCTCACCACTATTGATTTAAATGTGAGTCAATATAAGGAAATTGTAGAAAAAATGAGCACAGAAATGTTTCACATTCATACAAGCATGGTTGTTACTAATGAAGAAGTTAGCAGACTAACAAAGATAAATGAGAAGATTGAAAATGAGAAACAAGAAGCTGAATTGTTGTTGGTAGAGCTTGAAGCTGTAAGACAAGAAAATTTATATCTTAAGAACAAGCTCAAGTGTGCAAGTGAAATTGAAGCAGTGCTTAGGGAGAAGCTGGAAAAGAATGAGGTAAAGTTGAAGTCCTTCAAGAATGCATCTGAGTTGGTTGGACAATACCATGAGAAGAATAATCCATGTGTAAATATTGCTATTGGTCTTGATTATGATGCCTTGAAAAGCAAGAAGAAAAATATAGGTGACAGAGGAAAAGCAACTAGAAAATGAAAATGTTCAAACAATTTTGAAAAAGGCTGATTCACCTATGTTCAAGGCAAGTGAAGTTAACTTCAGTGAAAAAGAGTTGATTATCAAGCAAGAAATTATTGATGAAGACAGTGAGAAGAAACATGCAGAAGCAACTCAATCTTCCAAAGCTGAAGAGAAGCTCATGGACAACCAAGACTCCAAAACACCTGTTAAAGAAACCAAAACTGAAGATGCAAGAAAGAAGAAGAAAAATAGAAATGGGAAAATTGGGATAAACAAAAGCAAAAAATTTTCTTATGTTGCAGATGCTCCAAGAAAAAAATGTGAGAAATGTGGCTCTGTGAGCAAGCCAGCTGAAGGAGCCTGCAAATACAATGAAGCATATGCAAATATCCCTACTCATTCTGTGACAAGTTTGATTGCATCCCTTTCAAGTTGAAAGTGATGAAAAGTTGTCACAAACTGAGAGTAGACCTTAAAGAAACAAAAATTGGGTCTACAGCAGATAGGGAAAATGCACAACAGTCAATGAATTCTATATTATCTGAAACAACTCATTCTACTTCTGCTAAATCAGTCAATAAGAAGAAAGTACCCAACACTGCTTGGGTTGCTAAACATACTTAAAACCCATTGTGTGCAGGGCAAAATGAAGAAGGTCATATGGATCATAGACAGTGGGTGTTCCAGACATATGACAGGTGATAAGGCCCTGTTATCACAGTTTGAGGAGAAGGCTGGCCCTTTGGTGACCTTTGGAGACAACAGCAAAGGATTCACAATGGGATATGGCAAGATTGTTTCTGGAAATGTTGTCATTGATGATGTAGCACTGGTAGCTGGACTTAAAATGAATCTTCTCAGTGTTAGCCAATTTGCAGACAAAGGCTTTGAAGTTTTATTCAACAAAGAGGAATGCACTTTTATCAGCAAGAAAATTGGTGAAGTTGCTCTAAAAGGAGCAAGAAAAGGAAGCCTGTTTATTGCAGACTTGGACTCAACAAATAAGGATGGTATTTGTTGCTTCTACACCAAGGCATCAGAAGAACAAAGCAACCTATGGCATAAAAAGTTGTCTCACTTGAATTTCAAGGCAATTAACACCTTGGTCAAAAAGGAGTTAGTAAGATACATGCCTAATCTGGAGTTTGCTCACGTTGAAGTCTATGATGCTTGTCAGAAAGGAAAAATGAAAAGATCAAGTCACAAGTCAAAAACTGTGAACTCTATAAGTACACCATTGTAACTTATTTACATGGACCTGTTTGGGCCAGTAAATGTCTTGTCAATTTCAAAGAACAAATATACACTTGTGATGGTGGATGATTTCTCAATATACACTTGGATAAAATTCATGCACTCTAAAGATGAGACTCTACACATCATAATTGAGCACATCAAGAAGATAGAAAAATAGGCCGAAGATCATAATTGTATAAAGAGATTGAGAAGTGATAATGGAATAGAATTCAGGAATGCAACATTGAGTGAATTCTGCAAAAGCAAAGGTATTGTTCAAGAATTCTCAGCTGCTAGAACACCTCAACAAAATGGAGTAGTTGAAAGAAATAACAGAACATTAGTTGAAGCTATTAGAACAATGCTGCAAGATGCCAAGTTGCCAACAAGTTTCTGGGAAGAGGCTGTTAACACTGCATGCTACACTCAAAACAGATATCTCAGTAACAAGGCTCACGGAAAATCACCTTACTCAATCATGTCTAACATAAAGCCTACTGTAAAACATCTTCATATGTTTGGAAGCAAGTGTTACATTTTAAAAGACAATTCTGAATATGTGGGAAAATTTGACTCAAAAGTTTTTGAAGCAATTTTTCTGGGATATTCATTGGAGAGAACTGCCTACAAAGTCTATGTGATTGATCAAAAGAAAATTATGGAAAGCACAGATGTGATTTTTGATGATGACAACTTGGAATGCCTTGATGAAAATGAAGCTGAAGTCCTTGCATTTGAAAACTTCAATATTGATAGTGATTCTGATGGTGAAGAAGAAGTCAATGCACAACAGATGTTGAATGAAGAGACCAATAAACAGGAAAATCATGGGAATGGAAGCTCATCTCAAACACCTGAATTTGATAGCACAAACTCAGGAGGAGAAAGAGAAGAAGGATCTACAAATCATACCAATGATGAAGAAAATGATGAAGGCATAAGTCAACAAACTCACACAAGGAAGTGGGATAGAAGTCATATTAGGGAAGCAATTATTGGTGACCCTATTGTTGGTTTGAGAACTAGAAGTGCAACTACTAATGAGTGCCTACATGCATGTTTTCTATCTCAAGTAAAGCCTAAGAAAACTGAAGAAGCTCTAATGGATCCTGATTGGATATCTGCAATACAAGAAGAGCTTAATCAGTTTGAAAGAAACAAGGTTTGGGAGCTAGTTCCTGCACCAAAGAATAGAAGTGTAATTGGAACAAAATGTGTGTCAGGAACAAGATGGATGAAAATGGTGTAGTTACCAGGAACAAAGTAAGATTGGTTACAAAAGGCTACTCACAGGAGGAAGGAATTGATTATGATGAAACTTTTGCTCCAGTTGTAAGACTTGAAGCAATAAGAATCTTTCTAGCATTTGCTACACATTCAAATTTCAAAGTGTATCAAATGGATGCTAAGAGTGCCTTCCTAAGTGGTGAGTTAGAAGAAGAAGTGTATGTGCAACAGCCACCTGGCTTTAAAGATCCAGAATTTCCAGATTGTATGGACAAGTTGCTCAATGCTCTATATGGACTAAAGTAGGCACCTAGAGCTTGGTATGATATATTGTCAGAATTCTTACTTAAACATGGTTTTACTAGAGGTACAATAGACAAGACTCTCTTCTACAAGAAACATGGTGAAGATATGATCCTAGTTCAGATCTATGTGGATAATATTATCTTTGGTTCTACAAATGAGAAGTTTTGCCAGAGATTTTCTAAGCTTATGCAGAGTGAATATGAAATGAGTATGATGGGAGAATTAAGTTACTTTCTTGGACTTCAAGTTAGTCAAAAAAGTGATGGGATCTTCATCAACCAAACCAAGTATGTCAAGGATTTATTGAAAAAATTTGGTATAGTTGATTATTCACCTGCTTCCACACTTATGTCTACAGCTACAAAGTTGGATGAAGATAGAAAAGGAAAAAATGTAGATATTTCAAGCTATAGAGGGATGATTGGATCATTATTTTACTTAACTGCAAGTAGACTAGACATCATATTTTGCTACATGTCTGTGTGCAAGATTTCAAGCAAATCCAAAAGAATCACATTTGATGGATGTAAAGAGGATTTTCAGAAACTTGAAGGGGACTCCAAACTTGGGATTATGGTATCATAAAAGAACTAGTTTTGAAGCTGTTGGCTACTCAAATGTAGACTTTGTTGGATGCAGGGTTGACAGAAAGAGTACTAGTGGAAGTTGTCAATTTCTTGGACAAAGACTTATATCCTGGTATAGCAAGAAACAACAATCTGTATCAACTTCTACAGCAGAGGCTAAATATATAGCTGTAGGAAGTTGTTGTGCTCAAGTGCTTTGGATTAGAAATCAGCTAATGGATTATGGCCTAGTGTTACACAAAATTCCTATTATGTGTGACAATACTAGTGATATATCTATAGTAGCTAATCCAGTGAATTATTCTAGAACAAAGCACATTGATGTAAGATACCATTTTATTAGAGAACATGCTACAAATGGTACCATTAAGCTCATTTTTGTTCCAACAGAAAAATAATTAGCTGACATTTTTGCTAAACCTTTGGATGAAGCAACTTTCACTAGACTTGTAGGTGAAATTGGAATTCTTAATTCTTCATCCTAAGGCAAGAACTCAGCTAATGTGTTGCAGCAGATTAAATTCTAGTAAATCAAAATTAATTTGATTTAATTAGAAATTAACTGAAATATGAATTATAAATATTTCAAAAATCTCTGCATAGTTATTTTTCAAAAACAAAATTTAACTTGGAATTTTTCAAATTCTAAGTAAACTGCTAAGTTGTTAAACATCTTTAATATGTAAAATTAACACAAGGCAGACTTAAAACTGATCAAAAGTATATAGAGAATTGAGTTCTGGATAAGTCTAACTGACTTATTGACAAGTCATTTTAAGACTTCTCGAGTGAGTTCTCGATAAGTCAATTTACTGACTTCTTGAGTGACTTCTCGATAAGCATTATTATGACTGATCGATAAGTCATTGTAGAGTTCTCTATTAGTGTTAATTTACAGAGTTCTCTATAACTATCTTTTTAGACTTATAAATAGCTCAGAACTAAAATAATTTAATTCAAGAAATTATTTTGGTAAAATACTTTTGGCAAAATCATTCTGATTTTACTTTGAATTTATTCAAATAAAAATTGAAATCAAATTCAGTCCACTCTGGACAAACTGGGTATTTATTTAACATCTCGATAAGGTTATTTTTAGTTCTCTACAAAAATAAATAAAATGACTTATCGATATGTCTTTCATTTCTTAAAATGACTTCTCGATAGACTAATTTCAAACGTCTATTTTTAAGTTCTCGACAAGTCATTTGATTTTACTATAAATACCCAGACATCTCGATACATATACATACTTACAACTTTCGAGATCTCAACTGACCTAGCTTTTCAATCCAAAACCAATTTCTCTCTCGTTTTCACTCTTTTCTCACTAATTTCTTTTACCCACTAAACTTCATACTCATATTAATGGCAGCCAACAATATTGTACCCTTCATCCCCAAGGGGACCAACTTCCTTGCATTTTTGGATGCAAACCAAGAGCCTGAGATTTTCCAATGATTTGTCAAGTTCTTGTCTGAGACCTACTTTGTAGGTGCTCTTAATGTTAATCATATGTTGTATGTGGATGCGTTAGGGGACTTTTGGAATACAGCTACAATAAGGACAATTGTGCATGAGAACCAAGCTGCAATAATTGTGATAAACTGCACAATCAAGGGACAACAGGTGGAGATCTCTGAAAATGATGTCAATCTAGCACTGGGCATTCCTACTGACAAGCTAGTGGAGGCTCCAACTCAGGATGAACTATATGAATTCATGGACTTCATTAATTATTCTGAGAAGATCAACCTGGCCAGCATGAACAAAAAGCATCTAAGGAGGGAATGATCCTTTCTTTTTTACTCAGTAATAAGGGCATTCACCTGTAGGAAGTCAGGGTTTGACAACATATCAAGTATTGTCCAGAAGCTGGTATACTCAATGGCCACCAACAAACAGATTAATGTAGGACACTACATACTGGAGAAATTGAGTACCAGGCTAACAATGCCATTAGAATCAAGTGGTAAAGAAATTTTTCTACCTAGATTTATTATGTCAGCTTTAAACTATAAAGTTAATGACATACATATGCTAGAAAGAGTGAATAGGTCACTAATTGGAAACTGTAAGCAAGTATCTAAAATTCTATTTGGATCACTTCTTACTAAGAATAAGGTTCTAGTAAGTCTGAAGTTAACACCTTTCATGATTGAAAGATTTAAGACTTACCCTTATTAGACATGAGAACTAGTGCAAGTCAACTTAGTGCAACAATGGTTCCTGAGCCTGTGGAAGCACAAACACAGGCACACCCACAGGAACCTACCCATGTTGAGCATGTTCCTTCAAAACCATTAGTATCTAGGAAACCAACCACCTCATATTCTCAAAAGGATGAGGTGAGTAAAAGGAAGAGAAAGGAGGTAACCTTAACAGTTATGAATGAGAGTGGTGAGGACCAATCAGAAGCTGAGTCACCCTTGGTCAAGAGAATAAATAAGAATAAGAAATCTGAGCTGACCACTCAAACCACCTCTGTGTCCTCCCAAAAGGATGTAGCTATAAATATGGGGATTAAACAGACTCTGGATACATCCTCTCAACAGGGTGTGTCTATTGAAAAGAGCATTCACCCCAATGCATCTTGTATAGAGTCTGCACAGCCTGCACTTGGTCAAATTCAAGTATATGCTAAAAGAAATAAGGATGGAACACACTGTGAGGGAACATTTATTGAAGCTCCCTCATCCATTCAGGGGGAGCTGCCAACACTCACTTCTGAACATCAACTTCTAATCTCACAAATTTCTTCTCCATCTACAGCACTTGAATCTAATTCTCAAGTATAAGCTAAATCAAGTGACTTTGTTCAAGAAACCTTGCTCACCACCCACACTCTACAATCAGATGGTGAGAGGCTACTAGTTGGGGTAGACCTTGATGATACCATCAAAACCATGGGGATTCATCAGTTTTTACTGAAGACCCCATAGAGATACTAAATGCACCTTCATGTGAAAATCAGTCTTTATAGACTGTTAGGTTTGAGGGTAGTACTCCTAAGGGGGAGCTATCTAAATCCTCTCCAATTCAATTGGAGGTTCCTCATGTAGGAACAACTCATCTCAAAACCCTAGCAGAAATTGCATTAGCAGTTGATGCTAGGAGTACAATTTCCAATGATCCTGTCATGGGGCAGACAACTTTATCACATTCATGTGACAGTGCTTTGCAAGAAGCACAAGGGTTTGAGGCTGGTGTACATGACAGTAACCCAGTCAAATCCCCTTTAATTCCATTGGAAGTTCCCACTACAAGTGGAGGACAACACACTGTCATAAACACAGAGCAATATGTGAGTAAAACTGTGACTTCAGTCACAGGTGGTTATATTACTCCCTCACACCTACCTTCAACTTCACAACCTCAACAACCACATCTCCTCTCACAATGGTTGCAAGAATCAGACTCTCAACCTACATCTGTAGATGATCTTCTAGTTGAGCAGATTTCTGGGTTAGCAAACATCTCACAGCATCTACTTACTTCAAACATGAGCAATCAAGACTATCAAGCTATCATGCTTACTTATAATGAAGAAGTTGAGAAATAAAAAGAGAAAATTGTCAATGATGCAAAACAAGATGGTAATGTGGATGATTGGTTATCTCAGGACTTTGTATTAGAAATGGATCAGGTCTTGGCCAGGTTTAGGGAAGAATATATCACCATTCTGGGAAGTAATGCCAAGGCCTTGACTTCACAAGATGTATATGATGCAGTTATAGAAGTTTACAAAGCTCAGCTCAAAGCTTTTCACCTTTTTGGTAAAGCTCTTGAAGTCAAACTGACTGGTCATAAAGACAAGATAAGGAAGCTGGTAAAGGACAAAATGGATGAGATTATATCATCTCAAATACAGATCACCTCCAAGTTCAAGCATTTTGCTGATCAAATGTCAAGGATGGATCTTATTACCATTGAAAAGGAAGTCAAAAATCTCAAACAATCCTTCATCTCTCTTCATAAAGTGCTCCAACAGCAAATTACTCATTCAAATGACAAAAAGGTCAAGCTGGAACAACTTCACCAAAGCAAATATGAGCCTTCAGCTTTGCTTATGGAAGGCATCAAATAGGCTGTAGAAGAAACTTTTGGCCCCTCATCATCTACAAGCTCTTATCATCCAGGCTCAACTTCCATAAATCTTCAGATTCAGTCTTTTCAAGGTCAAGTCTCCACTTTGCAAGCTTCAAATGATCAACTCACAGCTCAAGTGCAAGCTGTGAAGAGTCAACATGCAGACATTCAAGCCTTGGTGGACTCTCACAAGCACCTACAAATACAAAATTCAGTTGCTTTAGCAGCCATCATAGGTAAACTTAATATTCCATTGCATGCACTTCCTAAAGCTGTGAGGCCTGAAATTCCTACTCCCCTTCTCATGCCTGCCAACAAGACTAAGGGGGAGATAGAGGCTAGGCTAGTAAAATCAAGATCATCTACTCAAAATGTCCAAGGTGCTGAAAAGAGATTAAGTCAAGAAGTAGATATTGGTATGGAGAGGCCCATTAGGGCTGCTGAAGGACCAAGTCTGAGCAAAGAATTTGATGAATTGCTCAAGGCTCTAAGGGATCCTCTCAACAATAATCTCTTCACCTACAAAAAGGCCTTGGACAAGACAATAAATTCATTAAGGGTGATTTTGGTGACTAAAGACAATTTTCAGGAGAAGAGGATAGTGGTCAATATAAATGACTCTGGGGTAGATAGGTGTATGCGGGTGTCCCTCAATTATCTTATCTCAAGGAGGGCATCTGAGTTGGATATTCTGATAAACAAAGTCATAGTTGTGATCCATGAAGACACTCTATTGCTAGCTGAACTGAAAAATGCTCAAGTGGCTGCTTTTCTAGAAGCATACCTACAGCCAAGCAAGGGAGTGGCATACATATATCCTACCACCAAACACTTCAAACACTTCCAAATCCCTAAACAATATGTCATGGCCAACAAGAAGCTAATCATGACTCTGGAAACTGCTTTAAAGGTAAAGAAGAATAAGTCTTTTGAAGATGAAGAGATGATTAAGCTATTGGGGAGATATCTAAGGGATGCTGAAGCCAACTTGCCCAAAACTCAAATTAACAAGGATAATTTGGATGATGATGAGCAGAAGAAAGATGATCAAAAATCTTCTGGCTCAAATCCAAGTCAATCCAGTAAGGCAGCTGGAAGCAAAGGTGGAGAGAGAAAGGAGGATGAGAAGAAGGATGGTGAAAGTAAGAGGAGAGTTGAAAGGAGCAAACAAAGACATGATGGCTCAGAACCACAACAAACCCTAAAAATCCAAAAAAAAAACTAGCTCAAACCTTAGATCAACCCTCAAAGTCAACTACCTCAAACATCAAACCACCTCAACCCTCTAAGCCCAAATTTCTAGACAGACAAACTGCTAACTCTTTTCTAAAAATTCCAATCACCACAAGCCAAACATCTCTTAAGAAAATCTTAACCTTACCTTCTGTCAAACCATCACACAAAACTCATTTCAATTCTGTTGGGAGAAAAACTAAGAAAGCTAAGCCTACTGAAAAAGTTGAAGTTACTGAAAGGGCCATCTGGAATTGTTTCAAGCTGAATGATTTTCTACCCTTAAACTAGTGCAGTTCAGATGAGGACTATTTTCAACAACTGGCTGAGGAAATAGTTAAAGTCTGGGTTGTTACTCTAAAGGAAGTAAGAATCTACTTTTACGATGGGTCCTTCACTTTTCTAGGCAGCAATTTGATGGACACTCTCTCTCCAACAGAAATCAAGAGAGTGATAAGTTTATTGAAGGATAAGGATACTGCTACAGGAGCATGGAATTCTGTTATAGCTGAATGGTTGATTGCAAGAGAGGAAAGAAGAGGAAGGGTTAAAGCAGAATATGAGGAGAAAAAGAGGAAGTATGATGAAGATATTGAAATATACATCAAAAGATCTGAAGAACTCAAAGCAAAAGGGATGAGCAGAATTTCCAAAGATGGAAGATTTCTGAATGTAAAAGCTGTCTCATTTTCAAAATTCAGAATTGAAATGTTAGATGGTTATCCAAAGCAAGATAGACCCAGACTGATAGAAGCTCTAACAGG
Source organism: Apium graveolens (assembly GCF_009905375.1). Lineage (NCBI taxonomy): Eukaryota > Viridiplantae > Streptophyta > Magnoliopsida > Apiales > Apiaceae > Apium > Apium graveolens. The sequence continues at coordinate 111,119,849 of NC_133656.1, forward strand.
TACTCCAATTATAGAGGAACTTGAAATTCTTGTATATTTAAAGGACCTCATTAGAGAAGAATCACAAGTTTCAGTCTGATGCTTGTAAATACTCAAACTCAAAATCATCTAATGTATAATTGTTGTAATTATGTCAATTTTTATTTTCCATTATAACTTGGGGTTAGTCTTGTTAACAGGCATGAATTTGTGTTAATCAATCTTCTCACAAATTGGGGGGGATTGTTGTGCAAGACATGCCTGTACAATAACAAGACTAAGTCAAATTGACAACCCTAAGTAAGTTGTATTATAATCTTAGTTTGCATTTTGTACTTGTAACATTTAAAGTCTTTTAAAATGTCAAAATAGCAGACTGGAGTCTTTTTCCTTTACACAGTATCAAGCCTAAGAATTTTATCTGGAAGAAGATCAAGAAGATCATGCCTCAGAAGAATTATGAGGAAGCTTGGAGTTGAATAAATCTGTTTTGGGAAAAATGTTCTAAGTGAAGATCTCTACAAGTCACTGATTTAGTGTTATAGAGAAGTCATTCGAGAACTCCAGAATGACTTATAGAGAACTCAGGAAAGATACTAGAGAACTCAGAGATATCGAAAAGACAAATTAAAGACATGAAGATTGGATATATCGACAAGACAATTCTTCACTAGAGAACTCAGAGTTATCGACAAGTCAACATTCATTAGAGAACTCTGAGTTATCGAAAAGTCAAGTCTCACTAGAGAACTCGGAGATATCGACAAGCCAAAATTCACTAGAGAACTCTGAGTTATTGACAAGTCAAATTTGACTAGAGAACTCTGAGTTATCGACAAGTCAATAAGTCACTAGAGAACTCGGAGATATCGATAAGTTAAAGTGAAGATATGAAGATTTAAGATCTCGATAAGCCAAATTCTCTTATAGAGAACTCAGAGACCTCTACAAGTCAAATCAACTATGGAGTATTAGAGATCTCGATAAGTCAATATACTTATCGAGATGTCAAGATCTCTATATGCCTAACTGGAATATCTCGAGGTAAAATCTCAAAGTACAAATTACAGACCGGTTCAATATCCAAGATTAACAATCAACAAACAATCCAACCAGTTGGATTGATAAGTGTACAAAAAGCAGCTTGAAGAGTGTGCAAGATCAAAGGTGAAGATTAACAGACAAAGGAAGATCAAGATTAACACAGTATGCAAAAATATGCTAAGCCAAAAATGGAAGATATACTTTTCCTAAAATGGAAATGATAAGTGACAGTTTACTAAAGTAACTAGCATCTCTTATTGTACACTGTGTAAACCAACAGTTAACTATCATATAAAGTTAACACTGGTCCTTTGTTAGAAGTAACAATTTTTAGATAAGAAAATCTTGTATTCTCTCAATGAAGAAGCTAAGCTCTTTATCAACAAAGAGCCTAGAAATTTTGTAGCAAAACATTCTTAATTTTAATATAAAATTAAGTAAGTTTTGAAAGATCTGTGTTCACTGTTATTGCTTGTTTAGTTTCAGTATTAACACACATCACTGCAAGATTTATATTTACTTTGTTCAAACCATAAATATTTCAAGAAAAGCATAAAAACACAAAAACACATTCACCCCCCCCCCCGCTGTGTGTAATTAACTACCTAACATCCTTGCTTTATTTATTAAACCTTGCAGTAGCTGGAGAATATAGTCAATTATTCTCTACTCCGAGGAATATAAGTGGAAGATTCAACCCTGAGATAGCTAGTTCAGAATGGTTAATGCATAAGAGAGTTTTATAGGTTTCATTCGGGAATGTTGAGGCTGGTATTCAAGTCTAGTTGTTTATTCTGCACCCTTATATAATTAAGTTTAGTTGTTAATATAACTTCAGGTAGAGGTTTTAATTAATAGTGTAAGATCCTGGATAGTACATTTGGTTTATAATAACTAATGTTACTTTTGAGAATCGTTTTTAAGGCTCCAACTTGTGTGTGTAAGAGATTGGGGTTATTTGGTGTTGTATTGTTGGATTGTTTAGTTAATGCAGGTAATATATGTTTGGACGATAGCGTAACGACTTAGATCCTTGACCCCGGATTTGGGGGTGTTACAAGTATACATGATAACTCAACACTAGAATATGACAGTTAAATAATATTACGTGTACACAAGAAATCAGGAAGAAAAGAAGACAAGTCAAATACAAAGAATCAAAAGATTTGAAGAAGGCTTCAAGTCTATTTACAGGTCACTGAAAGAATTTCATTAATATGTTCATGCCTCAGTGAAGAATAAAGGTTAAAGACTTTCAGGATTTCACAAATGATGAAGATTCAGTATAAAAGTGCCACCAGAAGATTTTAGTGTATTAGCATTGATTGAAGATAGACAGTGTTCGAAGCATAGGAATCTAAAAAATTGAACACATGGTATAGACAAAGGTTGAAGAAGACATATGTAGTCTTGAAGTTATATTCGCTGAAAGGAGTTCATTTATATGTTCAAGCGTTAGTGAAGAACAGTGAATGCAGTATTCAAGATTGTAGTAGCAATGAAGACGTTTCCTGAGTACCAGATAGATTCTAGTGAAAGTACATTTCTTTACTGACATTCAGTATCCGAAGTGATAAAGTTGTTGCAAGATTAACAATGTAATCAAGGATATAATATGAAGACCTGAATCGAAGTTAGTCAGTTGTGAACCAGACCAGTTGCACTAGGCGTCAGCAGTTCGTGAAAGGAATCTGAGTATTATCATTAGAAGAATTGTTAAGTGAGGATTCGTATCTGAAGATGAAGGTTATATAGTTTATACGAAGACTTGGAGAGAAGACTTAAAGACGGGACAAATTAAGGGTTAAAGTGTTTTACAGAAACTAAGTGAAAGTGATCACTACCTTGTAGTAGGAGTCACTGAGATCATTATATTGCTTAGTAGGTGCAAGAACATTGAAGTACAATTCAATATCTAGTTAAAGGAATTGATCTTGACCTAGTAGGAGCAACATGGAAGAAACTAGAGCAGAAACTGAGTTCAAGTGAGCTTGTTTGTTACCCTAGTCACCACTTAGGAGTCAGGAATTATTCTAAGACATAAGTGGCTACTCCAAGGGTCCCTAGGTCGGAACTAAGGCTTCCAAGGAGGACCATGGTTGCAAATAAATCTTACTAGTGCTTTAGAGGTCACAACTCATGAAATTGGTTAAGGCAAAGTTCCCTCCAAGGAGATCCAGTCGCAAGTTAGCTTTCCTAGGGAAGCTTGATTACAACCTAGAGCTACAAGGAGTACTATGGTCTCCAGTTACATGATTTATCTAAGGCAAACTTCTGCAAACTTCCTTCTGCTCGTAAGTTAGCACTACAAGCTATCCTAGGTCGCAACTTAGAGACTAAAAGAAGAAGGAAATGGCAACTTAACCTATCGAGCATCCTATGGTCGCAATTAAGGCCTATGAGCTCCTCTCTAGTCGCCACCTAGTTGTACAAAGGTGATCCAGTCGCAAGTTAGGATTTCAAGGAGTACTAGTAGTCGCCACCAACATACTTGCTAAGGAAAAAATGTTTCCTAGGCTTCATGTATGCGCAAGTAAACGTAAATGAGCTCCCAGGGACATAAGTCAACTATCACCCATAATTTATTGATTCCATTAATTGATTTATATGGTAAACAATTAGCCACGTATTTCTAATTGATATAAAGTCTATACAACAAAAGCAGAAGAACTACAAGTTTTTGTATTGTTTTGTTTATCTTCTTCTCCAACGAAAGCTGATGAAACAAGAAATAAAGAAATACAGAGAAGTTCGAGCACATTGAATATCCGTTAAATTTCTCATCGGGGAATTGTAATTCCCGGTTTAAGTCTTGTATATTCAAAAGGGCATTATTATCGTTGTTCTATAATTACATCCTTAGACAAACAAAAAGCTGAATCATTGTATAGGATTTAATTTGCATATCTTTGTAGCAGCAAGAATATTATTGTTCTTGGATTGTAACCGGTTAATTTATTTACCGGAGTGTAGCAACACCCATAAGGATTTATATATGAATATATACTTCCACGAATATCTTGTGTTCATTACTTTATTGTCCTAAACACTATTCACCTCAAGAACACGTAACCGCTAACCGGACACTAAATTACATATCCGAAAAGATTTGAAATAATTTTTTAATCTAGTGAGTATCGTATTCAACCCCCCTTCTATGATATTTCGGGGCCTAACAAAAACATATGTATACTATGTACCGTTATCAAATCTCAGTATCTTCAGTTTCTTACCAGTTCTATTCCCAATCATTGTTTCCACTTCTTGAATGTATTGAATACCTCATTCTTGGGTTTCATAAATTACACCCAAACATACCTAGAATAATAATCAACAAAAGTGATAAAACACCTCGAGCCTCCCTTAGAAGTAACTAGAGCCGGACCCCAAAGAGTTGTATGCACATAATCGAATATACCCCTGCTTATGTGTTTGCTTGTTTTGAACTGAACCTGGGCTTTACCGTACACGCAATTCTTGCAAAAATCCATGCAAGCATTTTTCATGTTCTTCAACAAACCCTCTTCATCAAGATAATTTAGGCCTTTCTCCGACATATGCCCAAGCCACCTATACCATAATTGAGAGCATTCATAATTGGCGATTTAAAGAGTGCTTAATATTATAACCGTATTCAGTTGGGTGGTTTGATTCCTATTTTTTTGTTTTTTTTTTGTCATGCCTGTTTTTAAGTTCGTTTATCGTCATATGTAAATATATTGATCTCAATATTTGTACTACTCGGTAACACTCATTATTAAACCTCCTGTTAACTACCAGTACCAGTATCACTGACCTTCACTTCACGCTTCTCACTTTCTTTACATTCACAAATATAAAGTGCACATATATTACACATACATACCCACCAATCCCCAATCATATTATATTTCTTTCACACTATGACCCCTCCTCATCACCTGATCCTATCTCTCTCCCTCCTCACAGTCCTTCCCATTTTATACTCCTTACCAGCCATACCTGACCCAACTACACAGCCTCTTCAACAATTCCTACCATCCTCTTCACCACCTTTAACTATTCCAGCCAACCCTGAACAATCTGACCTCACTGCTTGCCCGTTACACCTCTCAGAAGACCTTTTTCGCGCCATCGAATCAGCTTGCACTGGCAAACATAACTCAGGTAAGCAGTTGGCTGGGACTGACTATGCTCCCCTCCTGACTCACCTTCGAAAAATAGTTAAAATTTTATTTTATTAATTTTGACAAAATTGGAAAGCTAGTGTGACAAAAAATTATTATTTATTTGTTCCGAGTTAAAAATATTTAATCTAGTTGAGTCTTGGTTAATTTGAAATCCTGGTTCCGCCACAATGCAGGTAAGCATCATAAGTCCAAGTGTTGTCCAGTTCTAGCAGCATGGCTTTACTCAGCTTACTCCAATATTGCACTTGGCAATGCTGGAAGATCACTTGAGACAATGTCGTATGGTGATCTTCCTCAGCTTCCCGATGATTCGGAGACTTGTGTTGATGCTTTGCAGAAAGGGCTCAAGACTAAAGGGATTGAGTTGGTGAAAGTGAATGAGACTTGTGATGTGGTGTATTGTTATTGTGGAATTAGATTGCATCCTTTGAGTTGTCCTTCTGCATTTTCGGTTAATGAGACTAGTGGAAAATTGGTAGGAGATCATAGTGTGCATAGATTGGAGAGGAATTGTTTGAGGCATGGAGTCAATGGATGTTCCAATTGCTTGAGTTCCCTCTCTCGGGTAACAACTTTTTCTAATTATTCTTATCTGTATGTTTGTAATTGTGTGCCTAGATGCATTATTTACCTATTAATCACATTGTGGAGAAATTGGAGTTATTCATGCGTATTAATCCGTATTCCAACAACCCCTTTCTGCGAAAAGTATAACTCCCCAATTAATCGCTTTAAAGGTTTCAGATTTTAAATACCAGATTGGTACTAAAATCTTTGATTGCAGTTATGTAATAATTATACAGGTATATGATATTTAATTTTCTAAGCTTAACTTAAATTAAATTCATCTCTATATTGTTTCGGGAAAGTAAAGTTGGGCTTGAGGTTAGAAGTGCAAGTCAGAATTGTAGGATTGTAGGATGCAGAGTAAAATCTGTATTTTTTACAATAAAACGTGTATGTTTTTCTATTACAATGACTCTAATCTTAGGTATAATTTGAGGATGAGCTGAGGTCCATTATGCTCTATTATTTCTTATTAGTGGCTGACTATGCAATTAATCACTAGAAGTTTTGTTAACCTGCCTAGCTATGTTTAGAACATCAATAATAGTCCTTATGTGGATAGGCATTAGGCTGGACTAAATTGTCTAAAAATATCATGTTTCTTGATTTGTTTCTTGCTTATTTTATGTAGATTTTGTGAGTTAATATATCTGTATAGTTTAAAGATATTTGGATTGAGGAGTTGACATGAGAAATAGTTATTTTACTGGAGTTGGATTGGATGAAAAAGAAGGGAGCTGAAGTATTGGATGTTTCAGGATTCCTTTGGTGGATGTTTCCTATTTATTGTTTTGTCCACATTTGGTATATTTTCTGTACTCTCTTTGTTTTATTGCTTCACATGCTGGTGGTAGCATGTGCTGCTGTTCTTGGACCAAGCCAGTACATAGAGGGACATAATACTCTACACAAGTTGCATTTGACAAAAAACAGTTTTGACCCACCATTGTGAGTGTAATTCTTAGGTAATTAAATTTTAATTTGTTTATCTATGGCAATTTGGTAGTACAATCGTTTCGAAAGGAAATGATCAAGGTGACATCTTAAATTGTTACCTGACATGAAGTATAAGGTGAAATATGTCTATTAACTGCAAAAAGACACTGAAGTCATTTTCTGATCTTCGATTGATGATATGTTTTGGAGTTTGAGGGTCGATTGATTAAAGTAGATTAATTTTGATGATGGAAAGAATTTTCACCGTTTCTACATTTGGTTAGAGCATGCCATCTTTATGTGGCATATACATTTTTTGAGAACTTGTTACTTCTTCCATGTTCATATATCTTTGCTTGGTTGTCTCTGCTCGAGTTCATGACTAGTCAACATATTTTAGCATAAGCACTTGTGCAGCCATATTGTGAGTGGTCTAGTAAACATTTTAATTTTTCATATAGCTCAATGAGGAGAAAACAAGAAACACAACTGTTTCCGAGGATAGAACCAGTAAAATGAAGAGCAGAGATTGTGACCTCATGGGGCTTACATGGCTCCTTTCCAAGAACCGATCAGCATACATCCACACAGTTTCTGCAGTCTTTGGGGCCATAATGAAGTCCACAAACGGTCTAAACCCTCAGTCGTGCACCCTTAGCAGTGACGGATTGCCCTTGGCTGTTGATTCTACTGAACTCAACAGTCAGTCTTCATCACTTCATCTTAATTTGCAATTATATCTTTGCGTCACTATGATATGTTTGTTATACAATAGCTTTGTTGCTTTATCTACCACATGTTAACGAGCATGACAATTGTAATGGTAATTTTAGTTCTTCAAGTACAGTTAGTCTGGTAAATTTGTATTATCAGCTCTAAATATATGCAAGTGCCAGTGTAATTCTTTTATTGTCGCGCAATTATTAATGAAGATGTGATATACTATTGTGTTTCTCTTTAGCTTATGCGGGCTCTACAAACATGCCATACCAGAGGCTTGCCATAGCTGATTAAGACAAGCTCTTGGGAAAGGTACCACAGCTGCCTTGTTGAGTTGCATTATTAATGCTATTATACTTGTGTTGGAATAGGACATTCATATTTGTCCTAGTAGAATGTCTACATCCTCCCTGGAATTTCGCCAGTTCATGAAAAGGAACAGGCAGAAGATAAGTGCTTTCAGTATCAACTATCCCTGCACTTCCATCAAATGTTGTTAGAATTTTATACCTACAATTGTGTACCTGTCTAAAAATGTATTGAAATAACAGAGCAGGGCATAGTTGAATCAGATAAATTAATACTTGCTTAAGCCGTTGATTCTCTTTTTTTTTTCTTTTTCTGAATAATTCGCCTTACAACGAACTCAAAACCTGGAAAGACAAAAATAAACCTTTACCCCAGCCTATTCCATCACGCTCAATAAAAACTTGCTTGAAATTTACTTAATCAACACAGTTCTTGTAGCTCATGTGCTTACAAGGCTTTTTTCTGGTAAAATATCATTGCTTTTACGAATCTGTAATTCTTGTTATTAGTGGCATCAATGTCTCCAGCAATGGCTACTTCTAATTACAGTGTAAAAAAACGAACGATCAAAGAGAGTATTGTTTTTAAGACTCTGGGGTCCGATATCAAATAGTACATGTCATGAACTAAACATTTTGCGTGGAGCATTAGTGAGCTCTTAGTGTACTATAAATTTTTAAGAAGTTTGCGTTGCTAAATAATACATGAGAAACTAATTTGAAGTTACCAAGGCGAGTGCTCAAGTTGGGCCTAGCCTTATTTTGAGCTTTTGCTGTTGACGAATGACAATGCCGTGTCCAATGTTTTTCTTCTTCTTATTTTTTCAGGTTTTTGACATTCTCATGCAAATCACGGAGCTTCCTTCGTCGCACTCGCATCCAACAATTTTCTTCGTTCTTGAATAAGAAAGATTCGGATCAAGTATTATGACGATTTCCCGACGCCTCTTCTTCAAAGTCTTTGGTGTGGACAACATTAGTCGGAACTCGGTACTCTCTACTCTCAATGCAAACAACACTCCAAAAACAGAATATAGATGTTTTATATATTCAATCGGGACTACTATCAAGTGTGAACAATATTTGGTATCTGGAACAGGTTCAGTTGAAGAACAGGTTAAGTTGAAGAGTATAAGATTTTGTCGGCGTCTTTGTCAGATGAGCCGGTAATTAATAGTCTTTTATTCTATGTTGTAATCTACCATAGTCCATAGTTTATAATAGTTTTTAGTGATAAAAAATTTACAATAGTTTTAGTGATAAAAAAACGATAATCAACCCATACAAACAGAGCATAATAGAAAACTATCATTTTAAATTGGAAAAATAAGTGGGATTGGTCTTGAATTAGGAACATAGTGGTCTTCAACTCAGAAACATTTGGTGATCCTCCTAACTAATACAATAGTACACACATAAAAGTAGGTTTACACGTTATGAAATTGAAAACTGAACTACATTGCTACAATTAGCATCATTAACATGTCACGAGAAATGTGAATCAGATCAAACGTCTTGAGGCGAGGTTTTTGAGGTTGAGTAGCTGAGGCATCCACCACCATTGCCCCCGCTACCAGCATTACATCTTCCTGTTCCACTTCCAGCCATCAACGAGACGACGGCTTTGATCAGTTTACTGAAAATTTTCTTTTTTATTTGTCCTCGTCTGGGAGGTAGCCTTTGTTTTTGTTTATTGGGTGTGGGTAAGCTGTAGCTTCCATGGTCTTTCTTATCAGGTATATGTGCTTGGCTGTGACTGTGATGCAACATGGGAATATATATGAAAAGGTGTAAACAGAGTAAACAAACATAAAGAGTAAGGATCAATTTAAATGGAATGGAGTATTGGAACTTGGAAGGTTTTTTTATAGGAAACTATTACTGGGATTGTAAGAGGGTTCCTTTATACAATATTGTGCACAATAAGTCAATAATTTATCTGCACTATTAAATGTAGCACAATCTAACAAATCCAACAAAATCCAGTAGAGTTTGAAGGTACAAATTTTTAATTAATTTGGTATCTCTTATTTATGTTAATATTTCGTAGGTAATGTCGTCAGACTCGGCAATTGATATACGACACGGTCACATGATACGAGTATTTAGAATTTTCGATGCAAAATTCAGTATAAATGATATCGATATATTTAAGAAATGTACAGTATAAATGTGCTGTTGGAAAATATGGGTATAAGTCTCATATTGGTAAGTCATATTGGTAAGTCATATTTTGAGCATTATGACTAAAAGATGTGTGTGATATGATGATATTCTCTTAATAATGGAAATTATTATTTTCCATTAGAATTTGGCTCAAATATTATGGCATAAATTAATTTGATTTTGTTTCAGATTAATTGATATGGTGTATGTCTTGATATATTTAATCTGATTCTGTTTCAGATTATTTATGGAATAGAGTAGCTTGCAAGTATTACACCGATTCCATAATTAATGATATTTAATTATGGAAAAAAGTAGCGCACAAGTCTATCTACACCTATATAAACACCTCTAAGGCGTTAGGGTTAGACACACCAAAAACATATTCGCCTTTAAACACAAAACTCTCTCTCTCTCTCTCGGTGATAGTTTCGTGCCCGTTCAAACTCGCTGAAGGTGCCCGTTATCCGTAACGCCGCCGCTACCTCGTTTTATCCTGGGAGGCTATCGACTCGCACATACGGTGATAGGCGAAATAGCTTTAAGGAGACAGTTTCAACTAGACTCGAGGATCTCTCTTCTGTTTATATCTTTTCTTCCTCCGTTTGATTTCGTTTACTCACGCACACATTTGTTTGATTATATGTATTAATCGCAGATTGTATTCACAATCTTAAAGCTATTTATTTTATATACATCTGTGACATATACATCTGTATCTGCTTATTTTGTTGAGTAACAGATCGATGAAGAACCAAACTGTGAACGATTCGCTGAACATGACGGCTGATCCCAACGCACAGATCATTGGATCTGATGGGGTTCACCAGCAGCCGATTAACCCTAACGCACGGATTGTACGATCTGATGGGGGTCAAACGCCTGTTGGACATGTGCCTTCGGGACATGTGCCTGTGGGACACACTGTCATTGGACAGTTTAGTGTTCCTCTTGGACAGATATCGGCAGGATTCACTCCTCCGATCATACCTGCGGTGCCTACTGGTGTGAATACACCTGTAGTACAGACGCACGTACCATCTGTTCCACCTGTGGTGCCTGCTGCACCTGTTATGCAAACTGTGCCTGCTGCACATGCTGAAAAACCTGAGAAGTTCAACGGAACGAACTTCAAACGTTGGCAACAAAAGATGCACTTTTATCTGACCACGTTGCATATGGATCGCTTCCTTAAGGAAGAACCACTGTTGCTCACTGCTGAGAGTAACATGCAGACTGTGTATGCTGCTGATGCTTGGAAGCAATCCGACTACATCTGTCGGAACTATGTGTTAAATTGTTTGTCTGACTCGTTGTATAACGTATACAGCGCTAAGCCAACAGCTAAGGTCTTATGGGAGTCACTTGACCATAAGTATAAAACCGAGGACGCTGGGGCAAAGAAGTGGATTGTTGGCCGCTTTCTTGATTATAAGATGGCAGACTCTAAGACTGTGGTTAGTCAGGTGCAGGAACTGCAGGTGATCATTCATGACATTCATGCTAAGGGAATGGTCATAAGTGAGTCTTTCCAAGTTGCTGCTGTTATTGAAAAGCTTCCACCTGGATGGAAAGATTTCAAGAACTACCTTAAGCACAAGCGAAAGGAGATGTCTATGGAGGATATTATTGTTAGACTTCGTATTGAAGAAGACAACAGAGGGTCCGAGAAGAAAGTTAATGTTGTCACTGAGAAGGCAAACATGGTGGAGCATGCTCAAAGCTCCAAGCCCAAGAAGACTAATTCTAGTAAAGGGGCAAAGCTGGCACCCAAAGGAGGGATTTTGAAGTCGAAATTTCAGGGGAAGTGCTACAACTGTGATAAAGTTGGTCATAGGTCTTCTGACTGCGAGAAGCCCAAGAAGCCCAACAAGAAGAAAGAAGCAAACATGGTAGAGAATATCTCCAAGGATATGGGTGATATAGACCTCTGTGCTACGGTCTCTGAAGTGAACCTGGTCGGTTCTAATCCACGTGAATGGTGGATTGATACTGGTGCTACTAGGCATGTTTGCTCAGACAAGGCGATTTTCTCTAGCCTCAAAGCTTCTGATGCTGGTGAGAAGCTCTACATGGGGAATTCAGCAACTTCTACCATTGAGGGTGAAAGCACGGTGATCCTGAAGATGACCTCTGGGAAGAATCTGACTTTGAAGAATGTACTTTATGTGCCTGATATTCGCAAGAACCTTGTGTCTGGTTCTCTGTTGAGTAAGCATGGCTTTCGCATTGTAATAGAGTCAGATAAAGTAATTTTGTCTAAGAGTGGTATGTTTGTAGGCAAGGGTTATTTAACCGATGGGCTTTTTAAGCTCAATGTAATGTCCGTTAAGGACGATAATGAAATGAAGAATTCTTCTGCTTACTTGCTTGAGTCTCCTAATTTATGGCATGCTAGATTAGGACATGTAAATTATGACACTTTACGACGTTTAAGTGCAAAAGAATACATACCTAAACTTACTATCGATTCAAAACATAAGTGTGAGACTTGTGTTGAGGCAAAATTAACGAGATCATCATTTAAACGTGTGGAAAGGAACACCAAAGTGCTAGACCTAATACATAGCGAAATATGTGATTTAAAATTCGCTCCAACAAGAGGAGGAAACAAGTATTTTATTACATTCATTGATGATTGTACAAAATACTGCTATGTATATTTGTTGAAAAGCAAAGACGAAGCTATAGATAAATTTAAAATCTATAAGGAAGAAGTTGAGACACAACAAACTGAGAAAATCAAAGCGATACGAAGTGATCGTGGAGGTGAATATGTTGAACCATTTGGAGAATTCTGTTCACAACATGGTATAATCCATGAGGTCACTGCACCATACTCCCCTCAGTCAAATGGTGTGGCTGAAAGGAAGAATCGCACTCTGAAAGAAATGATGAATGCGATGTTATTAAGCTCTGGGCTTCCACAATCGATGTGGGGGGAAGCCATCTTAAGCGCAAATAATATTTTAAATATTACGATGCGCAAGAATAAGGATGTAAGTCCTTATGAAATGTGGAAGAAAAAGAAACCAAGTTACCAACACCCGAAAGTGTGGGGGTGCCTTGCAAAGGTACTGATCCCTACACCGAAGAAGGTGAAGATAGGTCCTAAGACTGTGGATTGTATTTTCATCGGATATCCTCCACATAGTACTGCATATCGGTTTCTTGTTCATGAATCCAAGATTCCTGATATTCAAAAGAATACCATTATGGAATCAAGGAATGCCTCATTCTTTGAGACGATGTTTCCCTGTAATCCAGGAAACCAACAACCTACGACGTCTAAACGATCTCATGAGTCTGTAGATGACAATAATGAGAGTGACGAAAGTGAAGACGAAAATGTGGGGGTAGTGAGAAGGAGCAAAAGACAACGAACGGAGAAATCCTATGGGTCCGATTTTATGACCTATTTGCTCGAAGAAGGTGACCCAAAAATTTATAAGGAGGCGGTTACCTCACCTGATGGGCCTATGTGGAAAGAGGCCATCAAGAATGAAGTTGATTCAATTATGCAAAATCATACTTGGGAATTAGTGGACTTGCCAACTGGTTGCAAACCATTAGGTAGCAAGTGGGTTTTCAAGAAGAAGTTGAAAACTGATGGCACTATTGATAAGTATAAGGTCAGACTTGTGATTAAAGGATACAAGCAACAAAAAGGCCTTGATTATTTTGATACATATTCTCCTGTAACGAGAATAACGTCCATAAGGATGATGTTTGCTATTGTTGCAATGCGTAAACTAACTGTACATCAAATGGATGTGAAAACAACCTTCCTAAATGGGGACATAGATGAGGAAATCTATATGGAACAACCCGAAGGGTTTGTTGTCCCAGGACAAGAAAGGAAAGTTTGTAGATTGGTGAAATCATTGTATGGTTTGAAAATAGCGCCTATGAAATGACATGAAAAATTTGATGAGGTCGTGCTGGCCAATGGCTTCAAAATCAATGAATGTGATAGATGTGCCTATTACAAGGATAACGAGAACAGCTATGTCAAGGAGAATGACAATGGCTATGTCATGATGACGCTATATGTAGATGATCAACTTATTGCCGGAAGCAATGATAAAGTGATCAAATCTACCAAGGACATGTTGAAATCAAGTGAAAGACATGGGACTAGCAAATGTAATTTTGGGAATTCAAATTTCTAGAACATCAGAGGGTCTTGCATTAAGTCAACCACATTATACTGACAAGATCCTTGAAAAGTTTCTTAAGGATGACTTTGAGAAAGTTAGGACACCTGTGGATATGACTTTGCACTTATCCAAGAACAAAGGTGTAGCTGTTTCCCAATTGAAATACTCGAGGATAATTGGTAGTCTGATGTACCTCATGAGCTGTACAAGACCAGACATTGCATACTCAATTAGCAAGTTGAGTAGGTTTACGAGTAATCCGGGAGCTGATCACTGGAAAGCGATCATAAGGGTACTAAGGTACTTGAGGGGAACTCGAGACTATGGACTGCACTATGGTAGATACCCAGCAGTATTAGAAGGATATACTGACGCAAATTGGATATCTAGCAAGAAAGCACTTAAGTCTACGAGCGGCTATGTGTTTACATTAGCTCGAGCGGCAATATCATGGAAATCCTCAAAACAAACGGTGATAACTCATTCCACGATGGAAGCTGAGTTTGTGGCACTAGATAAATGCGCCGAAGAGGCTGAATATCTACGTCAGTTTCTGGAGGATATTCCAAGATGGCCAAAGCCTGTAACTGCAATAGGGATTCATTGTGATAGTCAATCCGCTATTGGCAGAGCGCAGAGCACGATGTATAATGGAAAGTCTCGTCATATACGACGACGACACAGTTCCATTAGACAATTGATCTCAACCGGAATTATCACTATTGACTATATACCGTCAAAAGATAATATCGCGGATCCACTAACCAAAGGGTTATCAAGAGAAGTGGTTGAGAAATCATCGAGAGGGATGGGCCTTAAGCCTATTGCTTAACGGCATCATGGTGGACACCCAACCATTGCTGACTGGAGATCCCAAGAACTTGGTTCAATGGGACAACTAAATCATGATGACCAAATCACTGTGGGGGTAACCCCTGGCCTGTTCCTATGATGAGGAAACAGTGAGACCCGTAAGGTACGAGGTTAAGTTTTGAGCTTTTAATGATCTTTGATGAATACATGGAGCTCAGGAGTGAACGCATGGAATTCAGTTGAGTAAACGCGGGTTACTCTATAAGATAAAGATCACCTATGTGGGAGAGAAGTGGGGCCGCTTCAAAGGAGAATTGCGAGGCACAATTCTTTAGAAACTTCTGCAGAACCAGGACGATGTTCCATGGCCAAAATGGACATACTCATGAGAGCTGAATGAGTCAGAAACGATATAGTGATAAGTATATCATCGTTTACACAAACGGTCGAACAGTTCAAGGACAAGCACGTCTATTGTCTACCAGTAAAGTCGGTATGCTTACTCGAGCGAAGGTTCAAGGAGCATTCTCTACCTATCGTATGATATATCTGATCGAAGAAACTATCACCAATTCAAACTCCGTGTCTGTCTGTCTGTCTGGTGTGTGCTACTAAGATCACCAATCTCACCCATGTGGGGGATTGTTGGAAAATATGGGTATAAGTCCCATATTGGTAAGTCATATTTTGAGCATTATGACTAAAAGATGTGTGAGATATGATGATATTCTCTTAATAATGGAAATTATTATTTTCCATTAGAATTTGGCTCAAATATTATGGCATAAATTAATTTGATTTTGTTTCAGATTAATTGATATGGTGTATGTCTTGATATATTTAATCTGATTCTGTTTCAGATTATTTATGAAATAGAGTAGCTTGCAAGTATTACACCGATTCCATAATTAATGATATTTAATTATGGAAAAAAGTAGCACACAAGTCTATCTACACCTATATAAACACCTCTAAGGCGTTAGGGTTAGACACACCAAAAACATATTCACCTTTAAACACAAAACTCTCTCTCTCGGTGATAGTTTCGTGCCCGTTCAAGCTCGCTGAAGGTGCTCGTTATCCGTAACGCCGCCGCTACCTCGTTTTATCCTGGGAGGCTATCGACTCGCACATACGGTGAGAGGCGAAATAGCTTTAAGGAGACAGTTTCAACTGGACTCGAGGATCTCTCTTCTGTTTATATCTTTTCTTCCTCCGTTTGATTTCGTTTACTCACGCACACATTTGTTTGATTATATGTATTAATCGCAGATTGTATTCACATGTGCAACATAGGGTGATGATATATTTCAGCGGAAGGAAAAGAAGTCACAGGCCACGAGCAGAATGTAATGGACTACTTTGCTAACAAATATCCCATGATTACAACTTAATTAAGCTACTATGCCAAGAATGTTCCCATACTTCTACCAAACAATTAAAGAAAACTTAAGGGCTGCCCTGTTGGAGAGAATTGGAGTAATTTTAAGGATTCGTGTTTAGGAGAAGTCCTAATGATGGTGGTAAAGTCATATCAGTTGTCTACATTAAGGAGACACGCTGTTGTCTATAGATATTTTTCAAAGGTGTGCAACAGTCGGTACAAAGTAAGAAGCAAATAAGTTTAGAATTTTGGGGGGCTAGTATGTTTTTATGTAAATATATACACTAGGCTTTCTGTTTTTTTAATACTAGTTGCAATGGTGGTTGATTCTAAAAAAGGGAGGGTTAGTTATCTCGAATTAGATGGAGGAAAGTGTTTCATCTTGTTTGTCTTAAGGAAGAATGTTTTATTCAATTTATGATGAATCAACTTCTTCAGTTATATTTGAAGATTGAAAAAAAGGTATTCTTGAGATAATATCTGTCAAAAAACTTAAACCACCTAAAACGTAAATCTCAATCACCGATTCCAAAGTTCTTTCTCAATCACAGATTCAACAATTCTTTGGCTGATCACTTGACATCTACTGATATACAGCTAATTTGCATAATATCACTGCCACCGGTATGCATGTTTAGATTAGGGTCGGGTATTCGGTCGGTTTGGTCTTCAGTTCGGTCCAAAACCGGACCAAACTGAATAGACCGAAAAATCAAATAATCATTTTTTTAGCCGAACCGGACCGAAGTGATATTATGGACCGGACCGAACTGAACCGAAATAATTCGGTTCGGTCCGGTTTTGGACCGAATAGACCGAAAAAAAATTCAAAAAGAAAATTGCATTAAAAATTAAATCAAAAATTATAAGATTTAAAATATTATTAAAGTAATGTGATATGTAGAATTCTAATACTTCATAAATATAATTACAAATTAAAAAAATTGATTATAATTTTTAAGATATATATAATATATATTACGAAATTATAGTATTTATGATTTGGTCTATTTATTCTATTCGGTCCTGACCGAAATATTTGTTAAAGAAAACCGAATCAACCCGAATTTTATTTCCGGACCGAATAGACCGAATTTCTAAAAAATTTAGGACCGAACAGAACCGAATTAACACGGTTTGATTCGATTTTGCTCGGCCCTAGTTCAGATGCTCTTCAGCTTGTTATAAGATTCATGATATGGGATCGTTAGAACATTTTATTCGTGTAAAATTTTCATAATAAGCACTCAATATTATGTGAATCTGAAATATCATGTCGAAACTTCTACTAATTATAGTGAAAAAAGTTAGAGTAGATCGATAGTTCCACTAATTATAATGAAGAATGCAACTATTCCAGGTTATAAAAAGTTAAATTAACCAGTTATGTCTTCTTCCTTTTTATGGTAAATTCCTTAATTGTTTCAATAATAATGAGAAAAATGAAATTACACAAATGTAAGAGAGAAGCACTACAAATGTGTGATTTTCAATTGTTTGACAACGAGAGTGAAAGCCAGAACCTAAGCTTATAATTACATTATGCATAACAGCACAAGTGATTTCCCATTCGTTGGCAATTTTTCTTCAAACCGCCCGCTACCAACTGCATTTGAGCAATCAGTAGAATAATGAAATGCTTTGTTGATCAATTCTAAGAGTCTTAGTCGTGCGACAGTATCAGATTTTATAGATTCTGTGTTTTTGTAGATACCGACTTGACCCAGATTCTATATCTTGCAAGATTTGCATGCGTATAAGGAGAAAGTGACACGAATCTTTTTGTTAGATTATACAGCAGTGAAATTGTTACCACAATTTCCATTGGCCACAACTCAACTACCAAGAATAAAGATCCTTTATCCTATACTGTTTTTTTTGGTATTCCGCATGTTCCAATCACAGTGGACCTTGACTCAAAGAGAAATGCTCGAGTACCCAAAACGGTTTTCAAAACCGTTCCCAAATGTTGATGTGTAACGTGCATACTTGATACATTTCCTGAAAATGAAATGAGACTCCACGTGTATACATATATGCGCCCATAACAAATGTCACGCCACATCATTCGAGAAAGATTTTGGGAACGGATTTAGGGTACCTAGCACTGCTTGAGTTCGAAAGTGTAAAAGATGTTCAATAAAAACATGTTCTCTATATTTCAATTGTACATAATAGATGACAGAACAACAATGTGAAGACCCTGGTATCTCAGACTAGTGATTAATATACCTAGAGAGCAAAAGATTGGCAAAACAAAGCTTACAAATTGACATCTTATGCTATCCCTGGAAACATTACAAGCCAAGGGCGACAAACAGATACACAGTAAATCGAAAATCATAATCAAAACAACTTTTTTGTTATTGAGCATACCTTAAATATTTGACAGAGTCAAGCGAAACATTGCTTTGAGCTGTGAGGGTTTTCCTGTAAATGACAAAAGTTAATGACATTCACCAATGCATTACGTTAAAAGTAACACAATTGGTCACATTTCACTTTTCTAAAATCACCGAGTAATTACTTGTATTATAACCCCCTGAAAATCTCATACATTGAACCAAAAGTTCCTGTCAGTGCAGGGTTTCAGATCAAAGAGTAGACGTTTAAGATGCGTATTCCTGAACCACTTGTCCTCCCCCAACTATGCAGTCAACCAGAGCGAAAAACGCAACAATCCCATGACACATACATTCTTCTTTTGTTGAAAGAGCTGCATATAAAAACAAAGCATTCAAATCAACTTATAAACACAAATGTAGAAAAGGAATTCCAGTGACGTACTCAGAATATGAATAAGCATTCATTCAACAAACATTTTATAATCTAATTCTTAAATATATATAAACAGGTCTAAAAATCAAAACCTATAAAAAAGGTCTAAAAATCAAAGATTGGAGAACTTGAGCACAACGAAGTAAGGTGAATGAACCTTTTCACTAAAGTTTCCATCATATACCTACGGTTCAATGAAATTATGCAATTTGGTGATTTTGTGCCAACTCAAACCTATTTTAGTGAATTTGGCAGGACTAATGATTTAATATTTAGTACTTAAAATGTAAACTATAAGCTGCATTCTTAAAAGACCCTAAAAGTTGACCGCCCAAAAAATCTGACTGTCCAATTTATTGGGACAACTTACAAGCATATCTGCAAAAGCACAAAATATTGCATATGCATGCACATAAAGATGGCAGTCATGGTAACTGAAGGAAAACGAACAAACCAAAGACATAAATTTAGTTATTTTAGCAATAAACTAGCATTTCTGCTGATGAGTATAGTAGGAAATACCAAATACTTGAGAAAATGATTAAAAAAAGACAATAGACACATTAGTTGAACACAAAAAACAATTAATAAATTACTTACCGCTCTGAAATCAGCAGAAAACCTTTAATGAAAGAGCGATTTCTTGATGTTTGGTCAAATCTAGTAAATGACGGATCAAAGGAGGATGAATCATCCTCTTCTCTAGCAAAAGAGAACTTAGACCGATTGCTGTTTTCTACTATCCTTAAGCTTTATACACAAAAGAGATCCCTGATGTTTATCAGTTCACCTAGTAATTTAGCCAAACTTTAGGTGAAGCTAATAAATCATCCCATGAATCAGAAGTCCATTGCCAGATTATTAGATATGGTGCTGGTCTCTCCCATGTCGATATCAGAATTACAATCATGGTCTACTAACTCATCGCCATATCTTCCAGCTAGGGGTGAGCGCGGGTCAGATCGGGGCGGGTTTTGGGTAAAACCGAAACCGCATACCCTCGGTTTTTGAAATTTAAAACCGCAACCAAGTCATCGGTTCGGTTTCGGTTTTAAAAACCTCGGTTCGAATTTTATCGGATCGGTTTCGGTTATAAACCGCCTCCAATAAAATTGACAAATTAAATATGAAGTATAAAGTGACAAATTAAATACAAAATAGAAAGTACGTTTGTTCAAAAATAAGAACACAAAGTCATAACAAATTACAACAATCTAACGTTAATCCGTGATTAAAGAAAATTAAACATAAACTTTAAATGGGTTCTTGACAGAAGAAGATAGAAGTGCTGCATGCAGAACCACTGAACCAGTGACCAAAGTCCAAAAATAGCAGCAAAGCAATTGTCTGGAAAGCAAGTTCACCAGCAGCTGCAGGATAACTTGAAGTTCCCATGCATGAGCCCTGCTACATGAGCTTACATAAGCAAGTTTATCAAAATACATGCATCACAGAAGTATGTGCTCGCCACTGGAGTTGCCAATCTGTAAGGCTGGTGTAAGTTGGTTAAATTTTATCAGTAATCTGCAATCAGCGTCTGTTAACATGTTTGAAGAATAATCAACAGTGTTATTTCAGTCAGTAAAGCTTCTAGTTACCATATTCTTGCGCAGAGAACATGTTTGGTTAAAAATCAACATCAAAATTGAGAGAATTGTAAGTCTCTTGAGGATGTAAGTCCCTGGATCTATCAAACAATTAAGATGAATTAGGCTGATTGACAACTTCTGTTCTGTATTCCCAAACTCTGGATATCACTTGTTCTTAACTTCAAAAGATTCAGTTTCCGCAACTTGCAATTGTGACTCTAATCTGAATTCTCATATTACGTGTCTATGACTATGTGTTGTAGCCCTTGAGTATCTATATTCATTGCTTCCTGAATTTATATTAAAACCCTAATTCCTGGATTTTACCTTCTGAAGGAATATGTGGATCTCTTCTGAATTAATTAAAACAGGACAGCTCCCTCAAATAAACTGACTTCAAGATGTAAGCTGGCATGCCTATGGCATAATAAATTTCTTTCTACTGTAGTTGAATATGCTACTGACAGCCCACAAATGTCTAATTTCTACTTGGAAGGTCAATTGGATCTTGTCATACTTGTCGGAGCTGGCTGCCTATTTTAGGCATGCATTCCCCATATTTGTGAACTGGAATCTAAAACAAAGACAGTTAAAAGATATAGCTAAACAGTCAAACCTGTACCAGGATTCTGGTGGTGTAAGAAAAACAGATTTACTGGAGCTACTTTTGGTTGAGAGCCCATTACAGTACTTCCCAGAGTTTGCCAGACAGAAGATTGCGGTATATTATCAAATACAGATGTCAACGTTCTGCACCAGTACAAATTCATAAAAAGAGTGTCATGACAACAGGGAACGGCCTATATAATGTAACCAGTGGTCTATGATCTAAACCTCGATTACTAAGTGGCCTACTTCAGAAGAATTGCTCTCCAGATATTTTATAAGTGCATTTCTATAATTTAGTTCTACACTAACACCAAAAATCCAAAATATGGAATATATGTTAAATAATTGGCGCAAGAAAGAACACTCTGAGAGCATGATAATGCTGACAGACATAACCTACATTTTTGAACTTCAACCATCAGATATACCTGGCGAAGAACATTTGTTACTGCAAACTCATTTGCTGTCAAAGGTGATACATTTCCCAAACAACATTGCACGTCAATTGTAGCACCACTAAGCTGTTGAATTCCACTCCCTCAAAGTGACTATGTGAGTTAATTAGCCAGACAATAGAAAGATGTATAAAACATAGGAAGGTCAAACAAAGCATGCTAAAAATATTTGACAAATACAAAGGGTGATATATTTGCAAACTAAAACAGATTTTCTTTTTAAATCACACCTATCCACTAAATTCTACACCTTACATCCCAAGTCCAACCATGCCCATCAGTTTTTAAGACAAATCTCCTGTATCAGATCGTCTCATTGATGCCTTCTGGTATCTCACTTTCTCGATCTCCCTCTCTAAATAGTCCAGGGTTGTATCTGTAACATGATTAGGTGCACAACCTGCATCTAGCATCATCTTTAAGCACTTGTATGCACCCTTTAATCTGCCTGCCTTGCTATGAACCTCAATAAGGGTATTATATGTAACAACGTCAGGTTCTATGCCGCTACCTTTCATTTGTTCAAAAAGCTTGTTTGCTTCATCAATTCGACCAGCCTTTCCTAGGGCATTAATCAGAGTATTATACATCACGATGTCAAGATAACCACCCTGCTTCAATAGCTTATCTAAAACAGCACTTGCTAGATCGGCCCTTCCCAACTTTCCAAGTCCTTGAATAATCATGTTGTATGTTGCTATGTCAGAATGGCAAACTTTTTCATCCATTTCTTGAAGTACACCCCAAGCTTCATTGAAGTAACCCTTCTTTACAAAGGAACTCAAAAGGGAATTGTAAGTGTAACTCACGGGGTTAACACCCATATCGCTAAAAATCTCAAATAACTTACAGGCCAAACTTAGCTTTCCCTTGGCCAAGAAAATAGACAAGTATGTATTGACCATGTCAATATCAAACGAATCAATGCCTTTCTCATCAACTCGTTTTGCTCTAGACAGGAAAAAAAGTGAAGATGTGCGCTCTCTAGAAGCGACTTGTTCGGCTAACAAATCCATATATGGCGACGAAGACCATGGGTCAACATCAATAGTGGAAGTTTCCTGGTCATTTTGACCAACTTTCTCTATACCAAGATCATTCCCTCCGGTAGCCGAATTTACAAATTGCAATATATCTGAAAATTTACCTTTGGAAGGAAAGATTGGTGTGTAATCCTTTTCTCTGCTCTGTGGACCTTTTATTGATGCTTCCAAATTGGCCTTCCACTTAAGAACGGCTGGCATTAAATTTCCGCCCCTTGCATGCTTCATAAGCCTATCTGTCCAATCCCACCGGTCATGCTTATAAAGTGCAATTAAGAGTGATGTTATAGTAACCAAATCCGCCAGAAATCCCCTAACTTCCATTTCCTTCACTAATTCCAAAGCTTCCTCAAGCTGACCATCCCGTGAAATATGCATAATGACAATGCTGTAAGTTATCCCATCCACAAACTGGCCCTTCTTTTTTAAATCAGAGAACAGAGTATATGCAGCTTCGCCCCTCCCATTTTTAAATAACCCGTCAATTAGGATGTTATGCGTCCAACATGAGGCTCTTACCCCTTCATCAATCATCTTCTCATACAGATTGCATGCTTCCGTAAGTTTCCTTGCCTTGAGAAACCCATCTAGAAGGGAGTTGTAAACAACAGTATCTGGACGGAAGCCATTGTATTGCATCTCATTTAATATCTTTGTTGTGTCATCTATCAGGTAAGACTTGGAGCATCCTTGAATAAGAATGCGATAACTGAAGGCATCAGGCTCAAGACCGGAGCTCTTCAGTTCCTCCCATACAAGGAGTGCATCCTTCACTTTTCCAGTCAAGCAGAGCACATGAAGAAGGCTATTATACGTGCACAAGTCAGGACCATATGAACCACCGGAGCCAAGGTTCTTCTCCTTCATCTCTTTAAAGAGTCTAAGGGACATAGCCAGATCACCCCAACACCCAAATGCATGAATACATATATTGTAACCCCATGTGTCCAACAAAGAGTTATACTTCTCTCTCAATTTATCAAAAACTTCTCTGAATTTTTCCTTCATCTCTGCTTTCCGAAGAGCCACAAACAGCTCGTTACAGGCAAAAGCACTGGGAAAGACATCACTACTATCATTATTTCCATGGCCAATGTCACTACTATTAACATTTGATGCATCTAAAAGCTTGAAAAATATAGTCAAGGCAAGATCTAGCTGATCATTACGAACAAGTGCAACAAGGACAGAGTTATATATGTCAAGGTTTAAGTGGCCGGTAGTCGTCTTCATTTCTAAATCATCTTCATAATAATCCAAGATTTTGAGTGCAGAATCGAACTTCCTACATCTGATAAAAGCATCAAGGAGCAGTTTATAAGTCGCGGAATCAAGGACAACGCCATCTTGCTTCATAAAGCTGAGCAAGTTGAGGATTTCTTCGAGAAGTTGCTGCTGCTGTTGATTTTTGTGGCAGTGAAGGCAAACACCTCGAAATATTTGGGAGTATGCTTTTGCAGAGTGCTTGTAATTGGGCCGATCAGAGCACCATTGAAAGAAACTCAACTTCTTTGATATGTCAATGGAGTTACGTCGGAGAACTTGGAGTACAAGACTTTCAGACAGGGGAATCGAGTCCCCGTCTAAGTTACGTGTGCCTCCGTTCCCAGATAGTGCCTTTGCAATGGAAGCAATTATAAGGAAGCTTCCAAGTCTAGTTGTAGTCGTAGTACTTATATTTCTTCTGAAGATAAAATACATTTAGCTATAGCTTCGGATACCTTGTTCTTTCCCCACAAACCATAATCACCTGATTTCCGAATTCCTGTAAATAAAATAATATTCAATAAATACTATGTCGACAAATCAGTGACAACTGCCTCCGTAAGTAAGACAATGATCACTTCTGTTTCCTATAAATCAGGTCCAAATTTATAAAATCAGCAGCTTATAAATCAGCTTATAAATTTATACGCAATGCAGCAGCTTATAAACTTACACTAAGCAAGAGCCTGACGCGATAACAATTAGACGCTTGAGATATTCCCCACATTACGCGTGGCACGAGAGGAAAAAATGTGTCAAGGTTTCTTCATTTCTGTTTGGTTATTGAGTCACTTGCTCTGAAGTTGGTAATGTATTTAAACCACAGTTTTTGAACGTAAAAACTAAGAAGGAAAATGAACTCTCAGGGGACTTCAATCAAACAGGTCGTACGCATTTGATAAAGAAGCAACTGAATCTTTAATTTGTAACAAATTAAGTTAACAGAATATAATCAACATAGTACCCTGCGTTGTGATAGCTAAAATCTACGGGCATCAATTGAGTACTCCAAGTCTCCGAGTACACTACACTATTATAAAAGCAAAATGCAAAATATGATTTATTTTCATAGGTTATGTTAACAATTTTCTAAAATATGTTAACACCACAAAAATAATTTAGTTAGAAAAATTAATAGGTTAACAACTTCTAAATTAATAATTTAAATAAATATAATTTAGTTAAAATAATTAAATCATTTATCTAATATATCCACAAACTATATAAATTATTATTTAACTTCATTTCTAATCGCACTCAACTACTTTTTTATCTAATTTGTGGAGAAACAAAAACCTTCCAAAAAAATTTTGTAATTCAAATTATAGTATAACAAAACAATTAATAAATCAAGAAAAAAAACAATATTACAAAAATAACAAATCATCCGCATCCACCATTTTTATTCAAAACTCTCAATTTTCGATAGTACTTCTAAGCTGCAGTAGGAGGACATTTTAATTATCTAAATTTAAAATCATTCAATAATATAATACATTCAAAATAATACGTAAATATTTTAATTTCATTAATCTCAATAATATATAATTTTTGTCTTTTATAAATTATTTAAAAAATTAAATTATATATTTAATATAATTACAAACTCTATTAACCATTATCCAACTTAATTTATAATAACACTCAGCTTCTTTCTTATCTCTTGAAACAAAAACCTTCCAAAATTAGTTTTATTAATTCAAATTATAATTTAACAAAAATAATTAATATACCATGAAAAAATTTAAAAAACAAAATTACAAAAAATAATACCAAATCATTCTCATACACCATTGTTCAAGACTCTCACATTTTCCTTTAGATTCTGCATGAAACGATTTACAAGGTATAGCAGGACATTTTAAGTTTTTAACTATCTAAATTTTAAATTATTTAATAATATAAAACATACAAAATTATACGTACATAGTTTATATATTTATAATTTTATTATTTTTATAAAATAATTTATAAAAGACGGTAATTATATATTATTGAGATTAACGGAGTTATAGGCTGATACAACTAATGTTTGAATCAATTTATTTTAAGTCTTCGTGTGACTTGTATATTTTTATTTTGAAATTTTTATAAATTATGATTGTATATATGATAATTTGTTGTACAAATAATAGTGAATGAACAAAATAAAAATAATAAATTTTGAATCGATGAGTAAAGAATATTATAAATATTATTTTAGATTAAAAAAATTTATATTGTAAATTATAATAAATATAATATAAAAAAATTCAAAAGACAAATATACAAATTTTGTTTTAACAACGTTTTAATTAAGTCTGTAACAACTTTATTTTTTTAAAAAAAAAACTAATTTTCTGATTAATATACTTTTCTAAAAGAAATTGAATTAACGAGCTATAACGATTTGGGTTCATTGTTTGTGTATCCCCATCCCTCTCTTTGCGCCCTGATTTCTGTTGATAGTGTGATTTTTCATGTTTTTCTTTAATTTCGTGAGAGCTCTAATATGCTCCACTGGTGCCTTCCCACTTCCCCATAAACTTACTGTTTCCCTGCATAGTTTTGGCTTTGAAATTCTTCATTTATCCTCCTGATTTATTAAATTAATAATAGAAAAGCGAGCTTCACAATTGTCTGAACCGGACTAATAATGTAATCACCAAAAGAAAACAAGGCAAATCATTAAAACAACACTAAATCAGGAAAACAAATGGTTATTAGCAATCTCTCATCAAATACAAATACTTGCAACTCCCAGTTGACGCAACAGAACAAACAAACATAGAACCACTGCCTGTTGGAGTTTGACAAACAAAAGTGAATTAAATATCTAATTCACTGTTTAGAACATTGAGCTATGTTTGCACAAGGAACCATTGGCTTTAGATCTTGTTGTGCACCTTCCTGTGTCATGCAGCCTTCACGCTTAAACTTGACAGCATCGACTCCTACATGAAATAGATATTTAACAGTTAATAACTAATAATACAGGGGCAGAAAGCCACATAATAAATCAATTATCTACAGCACACAATATGAAGTAAATTTTCTCGATTAACATTTCTCAGGCACAATATGGTAAAGCATAATTTCAGTAACTATTTAATGGTACTCATAGAAGCTCCTCTTTACCTGCTGGTTTTGGATGAGATGGTTTTTAGAAGGTTCAGTCCTTCAGCAACCGTAAGGTTGTGCAGTAAAACCAGTCCAGATCCAGCATTAATTTCTCAGTTCAATGCTATCAAGTCAAGCTAGATATGGTAATGTTAGTGCATCACTAACGAGACTAGTCTCAACAAAGTTCAAATCCCATATGAATCATTAGTATATAACTATATATAATTCCCAGAATTGGGCAACCAGTGTTTTGAATCCTCGTAACCAGTGATGCAGTCAAGCTGGATATGGTCATTTTAGTGCATCACTAACAAGGCTAGACTCAACAAAGTTCAAATCCCGAATGAATGATTATATAAACTCCCAGAACTGGGCAACCGGTATTTCGAATCCTCATAACCAGTATAGTACTTGTTTATTCCTACATTTCCTCCCTTGACCTCACTCCAACCATCCCAGTTGCCACT
This sequence comes from Apium graveolens, assembly GCF_009905375.1. NCBI lineage: Eukaryota > Viridiplantae > Streptophyta > Magnoliopsida > Apiales > Apiaceae > Apium > Apium graveolens. Next base: position 111,147,404 of record NC_133656.1, read on the forward strand.
AGATATTAGTTGATTCCTGGACTGTAATAGACCAAATTGAGAATACTGGGACCCATTGTTGGCCAAGGACTGTTCAGAAACCCTCGTAGGCATCGCATAATTATCTCGATGAGGAGAAAAGCCGTCCCCCATATCTAAATATCGGGAGTTCTGCCGTGATGGAAGAGATCTTTGCATCATTAGTTGCAATCTTGACTCATTCTCATAGTTACTCGTCCGGGTAGGATAACTTGACCCCAGGTCTAAACCACGACCGCTAAGCCCACCAGGGAACCTCCCTTTACCTACTGCCAAAATCGCAGGATCAATAAACTCAATATCCGCATTGCCGGAATCAAAATGCATAGTTGACAGCGATTGATTTGTATTTCTCATGAAAGAAGAGTTGTCAAGAACATCCTTCCCTGCAGAAGGGCAGGCACGGACACGTAAGAAACAAGTAACAAAAACTATTATCAACATAAAAGTGATATGTAAGATACAAACCAGAGTTTGTGTCAAATGTCTGTTCCACTCTATTGTAAGTAGTAAAGCCTGGTGGTGGAGCTCTGTTGGGCCCGGAAAATCCGGGAGGGACTGATGCAGGTGCCCTAGAAACTGTTGCACAATAAATTAAATTTATTTACCTTAGAAATTCTGCAAGTCCAATTATTTCAACAAAAAGAATAAAGGACTATTCTGAGAGTATATTGACATAGTTAAATTCAACATGCATGCACAAAAAGATGGAGGCTGGATTAAGAAAGGGAGATTGAACAAGCCAAAGACGTATACTTTTTGGAAATAAACTAAGAAATTCTGCAGACAAGTAAACTAGGAAAGGTCAAATAATTGACAAAACATGAAGTCTATTCTAACAGACAATGCACACAAACACTTGGAATGATGAGTACATAAATAAATTACTTTCAGCTCTGAACTCACCAGAAATCCTGTTAAGAGAATTATGAGAATGGATGCTTGCATAATTACCAGGTTGCTGGCCACCAAGAGTAGATAAACCATTGCTAATTTCACTAGCATGAATATTTCCATTGTCTTTAAAACCATTTGTTAAGGAGTGAATACTCGGTGTTTGGTCAAAACCATTAAAAGATGGACCATAATTAAATGTCTGATCCTCTTCTCTCGCAAAAGAGAACCTAGACTGATTGTTGTTTTGCACCTTCCGCGAACCTGATACACCAAGATATCCCTTCTGTTTATCAGTTTCACCTAGTAACTTAGCCAAACTCTGAGGTGAAGCTAAAGAGTCATCCCATGAATCGAAGTTCATAGATAAAATATTAGATATGATGCTGCTCTCTCCCATGTCATTATCAGAAAAAGTATCATGGTTTACTAACTCGCCGCCATAATTTCCTACACTCATCATTCTCGATTCAGCCATATAGGAAGAATTTTTATAGGAACTATTCAAATCAGTAAAACTTCTAGTCTGATTCTCAGAATATCCATTTGACAGAACTGAGATTTTATATTCTTGCGCAGAGAACTTATTTGGTTGAGTTTCAACATTTACATTGGGTGAGTTGTGAGCCTCCTGAAGATGCAAGGCCCTGGAGCCATCTAATATTTGAGATATATTAAGCCGCTTATCTGTGCAACTGACGGCTTCTAGATTCCGGAAACTCTGGACGTCATATGATAGTACATCATTCTCAACTTCAGAAGGATCAGTTTCCACTGCATGCAATCGTGACTCTAATCTAAAGTCAGACTGATGCCGCGAAGAAATAGTATCCTTACTGGTGGATGCTGCTTCTGGTGGAGTATGGGATTGTGATAATTCTTTGTATTCCGTGTCTCTGTGATGTAGCCCTTGAGTATCTACATTCAGTATATCAGAACATAATTCATGAGCTTTACCTTCTACAGGAACATGTGGATCTCTTTCTAGATTACTAACACGGGATTGTCCCCTAGAATCAACTGGCTTAGCTATAACAGCTGGCATGCTCATTGATCCATCTACCTTTAGCGGTGGCACAGAAATGTGGCTACTTATTACTTGATTATTGGAATGTCCAATAATGGCAGAAGTATAAGATGGTTTCCTCTGTTTATCTCCATCCAAGTTTATTTCAACAGAAGCTATTGGCTCTGATTTATTTCTCTGCGCAGTCAACCGAATTTCACCATTGAGTTTCTTTCCTGAATCACTCTGCAATACAGAGACCTTTCCAGGGCTGACTATTGCGGTTGAATGTGCTACTGAAATGCCACATGCATCTGATGTCTGCTTCGAAGGTCCATTTGAGCTTGTTACACTTGTAGGAGATAGTTGCCTATTTGAGGCACGCATTCCCCTAAGAAGCATTTAAATTTGTGAGCTGGAATCTAACAAAACAGCAAGAAAAATAAAAGGGTAAGCAATCTGTACCAGGATGCTGTTGCAGGAAGAGCTACGGATTTACTGCAGCTACTTTTCGGTGGAGAGCCCCTTACACTACTGGCAGGAGTTTGCCAGACAGAAGATTCCAATATACTATCAGAACAGATGTCAACATTCTGCACCTGTACAAATTCAGAAAAAGTGTAACCGGTTGGCCTTGATAATGTATTCAGTGGCTAGTAATTCTAAACCTTGATTTTACTGATTATAACACTCAAAAAGTACTTGCGTAAATCCAGATTATTTTAATAAAAATTATATAGTGTACTAGTATACTAACGCCAAAAAAATGGAGCAATCTATTTATTACTGATGCAAAAAAAATCTGTCATGACCCCCAATATGACCCAACAAAAGTACAAGGACAGAAAGGACATTTCGTCACCACGGGTCAACACAACGAGTCAAGGGGTAAAAGAGTCAGGTCAAGTATGGAAAAATACACAAATAGAGGGTGGGAGTTGGAAGGAGGGAAGGAGATTAATTGTAGAGTTATTTTATGGTCTCTTTGGAGAGTTCTGGGCCTCTTGAATGCTCAGCTTTGCTAGTTTATCTTTGTCAATTAGCTAGTTCATAACAAGTGGTATCAGAGCATTATGATCCGGTCACCGCACATATCGTTAATCAAGCATCCTACCCACACCATGACTGATACATGGCAGCGATTGGAAGCTTGTTTAGATCGATATTGTGTACAACAAGAGGTGCTGATGAACACTCTTAATGGCGATCAGCTAAGGTTTCAAGACGAGATCCGTTCTTCTCTTTATTCGATAAGGGTTCCTGGCAGTATCCATGTGTTTGGGGGTCCGTCGTCTGGTGTGGATACTGATCTCATGGGGCCATCAATCGCCACACAATGTAATGACTTAAATGAGTTGAAAATCCATGACTTGGAGGAATCAGTAAAAGAGATAGTTTCTAAGGCTTTCGAAACGGCTATAAAAGCTTCGCGACACTCTCTAAAAGAGCAACTAATTGAAGGTCAAGGGAGGGTGACGAAGAAATTGGGGACAAAAGAGGGCCTTGAGTCGGAAATGGAAGGCACATTGTCGGACAAGATTGATGGAAGTATTGACAACCCGGGACTGGATTCTACTGAAATACTTACACCCTTGGTGGGGCTGGATGAGAGAGTGAAGGTAAATACTCTCAACCAACTAGCTATGTTTGATAAAACATTTTCGTACAAATTTCATAAATGCGAGTATGGAAAATTTTATGGGATATCTTGTAAGAATTTTAAAATTAATTTACATACAACCGAAGTGTTTGATGAATGTCCAGCTGAAGATAAGATTGCTTGTACGGTGATAAATGGGGTGTTGAGTTTGGATGATGCGAGAAAGGGGTTAATTCCGGCTCGATATGTGTTTGATGCAGGGAAAAGATATTACCTTATGCGTCCAGTAATTTGGTGAAAATGTGAGGAAGCAATGGCAGTAGATTGGGAGATGGTCAGATGTTTATCCTCTCCAATATTTAGAATGGAAGAAGTTGCCGAAGCGAACAGGAACAAGCAATTGCATCTTGCTACTAGTCCAAAAAGTGTCCATGATATTCAGAGTAGCTTGATTTATGTTCCAATCAAGAAATTGTTCTATTTTGTTTCTGATGTTGTATTAGAGAAGAATGCATATATTGAATATGAAGCTTCAAGAAGTCACATGCAGCACTAATATGAAAAGTTTGGCGTTCAACTTTCATATCCTAACCAAGCTCTTTTAAAAGCAGAGAAGATTTTTTGCATAGACAACTTGCTACGAAAGAAAGGAAATTTGGAATCACGAGAAGAAGAGGAGCATATTGTTGAATTACCTCCTGAAATTGGTGTTTTAAAGATATTCGGGTTTTTAGAAGATATTGAAAGTTCGTTATCTTTATTACCGTTAGTCATGCATCGCCTAGAAAGCTTATTTGTCATTGTGGAGATAGAGCATGTATTTTCTGTCTCACTTCCGGAGGGAACTGAAGGTTCTGCTTCACGTATCCTTGAAGCACTTACTACTGAGAAATGCAATGAAGGCTTCTCTCTTGAAAGGCTCAAATTTCTTGGTGATGCATTCCTCAAATTTGCGGTTGGCAGACGTCTTTTTATCAAGCATTATGCCCTAGAGGAGGAACAGCTTACAAAAAAATGGTCCAAAGTTGTAAACAATTCCAATTTACTGGAGCTCGTGACAGCAAACAGACTACAGATATCCATACGAGATCAATCATTTGACCCTTGCCAATTTTTTGCATTGGGCCGGCCTTGTTCAGTAGTTTGTAGCTCTGGAATGGAAAAGAGTATCCACTCGTCACATTGTAGTAGGGTGACCAGTGCCGATATGGATCTTAGATACACCAAATCTCACTACTGGTTGCGTAACAAAATCATAGCAGATGTTGTGGAAGCTCTTGTCGGAGCATTCATAATCGACAGTGGCTTCAGAGGTGCAACTGCTTTTCTTAATTGGATGGGCATACATGTTGAATTTGAAGATTCGGAAGTTATCCATATCCGTTCAGCAAGTTCAATCTATTTACAACTTGCTGCTCAAATAGATATTGCTACTATTGAAGATTCTATAGGGTATCAATTTACCAATAAAGGTTTGCTTGTGCAAGCTTTTGTCCATCCATCGTATAGCTACAATTCTGGAGGCTGATATCAGAAACTGGAGTTTCTAGGAGATGTCAAGTTTTCTAGAACATCTGAGCTAAGTGGGAATGTAATTGAAGCGCCCACATGCCCTAAAACTCTTGGAAACATAGTGCAGTCATGTATCAGTGCCATTCTTCTGGACACAAGATTCAATTTAAATTATGTTTGGAAAACAACGCTCTCCTTTCTTGATCCTGTCATGACTCCCCGTATGAGGAAGGTTGCGTATAAGAGGGACTTGCCTTTAAGATGCAAGTCCAGGTTGTATGACATGCATCAAAAGAGGAATAAGTCCTTGGTGGAAACAACAATGTGTTTATTGCATTCTTTGAGGAAATATCTAATAGAGAGGATCAGATTGAAGTTTGATGAGACAAATGCTAGTGTTCTTCTGATCCCGACAAAGCCCACAGAAGATACCACATATGCTGTCGACCTTATGACTATCCAAGTTGCGCAGCTATTGCAGGATTTCTTTAGCGACAAGGAGTTATGCAAAAATTTGCCACACTTTGAAGCTAGCAGGGAGTATGTCAAGGCCACGGCTCAGAAATTTCACCTTGAGGAGAAGGTGAGTCTTTGGGGCTGGGGTATTGTCATGACCCCCAATATGACCCAACAAAAGTATAAGGACAGAAAGGACATTTCGTCACCACGGGTCAACACAACGAGTCAAGGGGTAAAAGAGTCGGGTCAAGTATGGAAAAATACACAAATAGAGGGTGGGAGTTGGAAGGAGGGGAGGAGATTAATTGTATTAATTGTAGATTTATTTTATGGTCTCTTTGGAGAGTTCTGGGCCTCTCGAATGCTCAGCTTTGCTAGTTTATCTTTGTCAATTAGCTAGTTCATAACAAAATCACAGAGAAATCATCATATGACTCACACAAACAAAACTTACATTTGTTGAACTTTTACTGTTCGATACACCTGATGAAGAGCTATTATTGCAGAACTCGTCTGCCGGCCAAGGTAATACATTTCCCGAACGACGTTGCATATCAACTGTAGCACCAGTAATCTGTTCAACCCTATTCCTTCAAAATGACTATGCAAGTTAATTAGCCAGACAATAGAGAGTTGAATGAAACATTAGAAGATCAATGAAGCCATATTTGAACTACACCCAAGTTATTAAAAATAATTTTGAATACAAGCATATAATGAAACCAAATAGACTTTCTAAGTTTAAACTACACCCAAGTTCTTAAAAGTAATTTTGAATTACCTTTGTATATACATGAGTTCATAATATAACTGAACTAGCTTTTAGAATTATGAAGCTATCATTCAATAGCATATATTGTTTAACACATATACTGGTCAACACCACCAAATAATTAACGAGCTAAATTTTGGGCACTTGAAAATCATCCATACCAAAACACAGGGTTCACATTTTCCTAAAAAGCAATCAAATTGCTCCAACCATATTTCAAAGCTCAATTCTCTCCAAATTATATTCAAACAAGCATAACGAATAACGATACTTTGAAATGCAACAGCAGCACTAAGAAATCCTAGAGTGAGCGATCTCATAGTCTGTGTGATGACCAAATTTTTTATATAACTGATCCAAACTAGATTTTTCGCTTGCTAGCATCAGATAACAAGTTTGGATATTTTATAAGCATTTGTTTAGTTACAAAAGCAATCATGTTTGTACACCTCTGGATACAGATGGATACCCTGTAAACATATGATCGACAAAAATTAAATAAGATGGAAATGCACATGACAGAAATACAATACCTTGTGCATGCTGATATTACTTCGTCTTTAATAAAACTATCTTCTTGTGTACCAATTTCATGCAAGTATAGACAATCTGGAACGCTGCATTGCTGGACCGAAGTATATTAATCAGAGAAGAATATACGCAAAAAAAGAAGAAGATAGATTCATATCATTAACTTGATAAAAAAATATACCATGTTCCTCAGCCATGCATGGCAATATTTGGTGGTTCCAAAGCAGGCCCTGCAACATTAAATAGTAACTAACTGCAGCTCAATTAAATATAATGATGTGAGATCCACTTAATAGAACACCTTCTGACCTTAAAGGTCTGCCCTCCAATATATACCCATGCACTGACTGAATGCAACGAACTGCTTCCTCCTCCTTGGAATAAGTAATATATCTGGAACAAGACACAAATATATCCCAACATTTAATTTACAGCTCTATAAAAATTTTATAAGCTTTATAGTTGATAAATTTATAACAATCCAACTACAAGCCTACTGTGTAAAACTAATTGCCATTTCAAAAATAAGATCAAGAGAAAACATAAACTTACACACTACAAGTACTGTTTGGAAATTGTTGAATGGTCCCGGCCGCCGTACGAGATAAAGACACCTTTTGCACCTTCCCATATCGAGGAAAGTATTCCTCTCGTCTTAGAAGCTTTATAAAATATATAGAGGTGATTCAAAAATAAAAAAACTGCGCAGAAAGTTAAAAAAATAAAAGGAAAGAGCAAAGAGTTTGGAAGGAGATATACACACATCTTCATCGGCCAGATTTAGAGGTAACCCCGAAACGTAGACAAGATTTCGTTGAATCACTCGCACATTACTTAAGTTTTTTCGTCCATCAAGTGTTTTACCTTTCGACTTTGACTTAACCTTCTTTTCCACACTCAACTCAGACACCAACCTATCATTTAGAACAATTGTCGTCAGAGTTAAGTCATAAAAAGCTGCTGAAATATTTTTAACAGAACTCGGCACAAATAACCTTTCACATTGAGCTGCCTTGTCAACAATCTTTTCCTTGTTATAAGGGGTACGACATGCTGGACACCTGCCTTCTACATTGTCCTTCTCAGCCATATCCATTATGTAATGCCAGCACCAAACACAAATCTGTAGGAAAGCAAAAATATTGTATTCATTTTTGTTTAATAAAAATCACAACAGAGGATAAATTTTATTCTCGATGCAGCTGACCGATAAGGTAAATGTGTATCAGAGGGAAGCAAAAAACCTAAACAAATTATATAGCAGCAACACTATTGATCTCTTTAGCACAGTTATGCATTTTGACATGGAAGGGTTGTTTATCACATCACCTCTCAGGGAACAAATGTCTATATATTAATCTTGAGACTTGTTAGTTAGCAAAAGCTAAAAACATACATATAGTACACGACTGCAACTCTAACTTTTTATACACTGCCAAACACATTCCATGCAACTAAACAAACATTTGAAATAGGACCAAGATTTAAAGAGAGGAAATTAGAAAAATTTATAGCTTAAAAAAAAAAAGAACGTATGTAAAGATATCAGACCTCATAACCACAGTTGCAAGGCTTAAGTTGCTGATCCGTCAAATCCATCTCCTCAGCACAAAGAGGACAAGTCTTTTCTCCTTTTTCGCTCATGTTTGCCTATACAACAATTTTCATAAAATCACCCCCACAATCACATAATCAATAAATTCACTCTCACTAAAACCTTCAAGCAATTACAACACAAAAAAAACCCAAAAACTCCCAGGATGACATGAAAAACAATCAAAATAAGGTCACAAAAGAGATTATAAGTAGGCTGGCTACACTTCAAAATCTCTCTAAAATGCATCATACAGACTCAACCTACTTCAAAAATAACGCAATCATTAATATCACTCTCTAAATGCACCTTCAACAGATTAACCGCAACAAAAACACCAAAATTCCCCCAAAAAAAAGCATTTTTTCGACAATCAAAATAAAAGGACATCATCATTAGACTACACTCTATAAGCTCTATAAAAGCTTCACAATTGACACACCACTCCAAACACAACTTCTTACAAAAACCCCTATCCCGGAACATCACAATACCAATCTTTATTCAATTAAAACACTTTCCACATCGAAACGAAAAATCCAAACTTTACCAAAATGAACAACATAATTAAGATTCTAAAAAATACCCACTTGACAAAAATCAAATCCACTAAAACCCAACAAAACCATCCGAAAAAACAGATCAAACAAAACCCATTTCACAGCAAAAACAAACTAATAAGACCCAAAATCAAAACAACAATCAAACAGTAAAACACATATAATCTTGAATTACAAGTAAAAAACGATATGAAAAGGGTGAGATTGAGAATCGAGTTGGGTGATATACTTACAGTAGGTGTGTGTGTAGATTGAATAAACGAGCGATGAAGAAAAGTGAGGTAGGCTTTTTAGTGCTGGGGGCTTTGTAAAAGTCCTTTTGGGTTTCGCATTTAAATATATATCCAATTATTTAGTTTGGGTATGTAGGCTGGGAGTTGGACTTATTTACTAAAATGCCACTCTCCTACTCCGCTTTTTGTCGGCTTTGGGTTTCATATTTTTTCTGAAATAAGTGTGGAGTATTTTTACATTTTTTTGCCGGCTTTGTATTAAGGGCCCAGAATACATATTCCTGAAAATATGGCCCAAACTACCTGCATCTCCAAGCCCATTTCTTGTACGGGTTCCAATTTTATTACATGCATTATTCAAGAAATTTTTAAATTAAATTTGATTTTTTATACATTTAAATATAAACTTATGTATTCATACTTATTGTAAATAGAAATAGAAATATATGATTATATTTTGAGCATACTCCACGTACCTCAGCCTCTGTTAAGCGGGTTGAAAATATTTTTATCGAGGGAAGAGAAATAGACTGCGTAGGACGTGAAAAGATCAAGTTAGGATATGGAGATTTAAATTTTATAGGTTACATGATATTAGATACGGCTGATTGGAGAAGTCATATAAGATTAGTTGAGGCTGAGTCTCGTAAAGTTCATGTACACCTATGTTGGAGTCTGTTTAGATTTTTTTAAAAAATATAAATTATGACTTAAAGTTAAAAAATGTGTCATATAAATGATACGAATATCGTAACTTATAAGTTATTTAGGTATTTGGATAATTTTACGTATAAGTTACCTATAAATTGATAATGTGTTTGGTAAATCATAACTTATAAGTTAAATTTTTTTGAAAAAAAAATTAAAATGTAAATTAGAAGTCTCTTCTTTATATAATGGGAGCACGAGGGGATAAAATTAGTGTTATTTTTTATTCTCAGTAAAATGACGATTTTGCCCTTACAAAATTTTATTCATATATTAAAATGACTAACTTACCCATATACTTAAAATTTATATAAAAATGTTATTTTTTTGGGATTGAACCTAAATCTTTACATTCGCATGCACATGTTCTTACCACTACACCATATTGTTACTTGTGTTTTTAATCGTACACATAATATGTGAGAGTCATAAATAGTGACAATTTATTTAACTTTAAACATAATTACTAGTTTTGTAAAAAAATTTAATTACTGAAATATCTGGAGAGTTAGTTTAAAAAATTAAATTTAAGATATAAAGTTAAGCATAGTACATAAATGGATCATTACCTTATTTATTAAATATTTTTTTAGTTTAAAAAGTATGTCTTGTATATTTTTAATATATATTTAAAAAAAATTGTATATTTAATTAATTTTTTTTAACTATGATGAAAATAAATACACTTATATATAAATAATATATATATATACTGCATATTTGGATAGGCTAGGTTTATAAATGGTCAGTGTTTTTCGTTTTTATTTCAAATTCGAAATCAGAACTAGATCCTTTTTTTAGAAAAATGCTCGAAATATGACTACATGACTCGGCCGAAAGTACAATGTCACTATCTAGGTTTAAATTAAATTATGAGCTCTACGGGAAGATGTTAGAAATAAGGATCAATTTTTAATATCTTATATTAATAAAAATTAATATTTTGAGGTATTATACGATGAAGTTAACTGATAATATACTTTAATATTACTAACTAACCGGTTGTACGTTATAGTTTTTTGGACTTGACCCGGTATAAATATATTCAAAATTTGACATTAGATGTAACAAGCTTCGTTAAAATTACGACGTATACTAAATCGATTTATGTTTTAATGTTTCACTTTAAAAAGAAGAATTAAATTTATGATATTGTTCGATGATGGTGCATTTGCAAAAAGAGTTGATCCCAAATTCCTACTTTTTTCATTCTCTTTAGAAAAAAATTAAACTATAACTAAATAGTAAAAATTATGTTTTTCATTAACATGTTATTTGAAAAATTGTAAGACATTTGATGTTTTCATCAAAAATATAGATTATTTATTGCATAATTTAATTAAAAATTCATTTGTATTCAAATATTTGTAAAAGAAATATTAAATTTTAAAATTGTTCAATTTGGGCCTTGTTTGTTTCATCAATTACGTGGTTACACAGGAATTTTAACTTCCCCGTAACTAAGTTACAGTTACAAATTTTTAGGTAATTAAAAAACCTATATTTGGTTTATTACTATGCAACCATGAATTACATAGTTAAATTTGGTAAGTAATTAATATTTTTATATTGGATACCTATGTAACTTGTGGTGACCATGATGGACCGTGATAACTAAGTTCCAATGTTTTGTGGTAACTACAAAAATCTTGGAACTTGGAGTTTCCTTGCCTAATCTGAAATACAGCAAACCAGACACTGTAACTCTTTTTAGTTCCAAGGAATTTCAAGTTATGTAGTGTGGTTACATCAAAATAAACGAGGCCTTGATATGGTTATTATAATTAATCATATCCATGAAGTCCTTATTTCTTTTTAGTGTCCTGAAGTCCAAAATCCTAACTTCGTATTAAAATCCGATCTTATAGTTCAGGTTTTATACCAAACCAAACATATTGTATATCCCGCTTTCGCAGGGCCTTGTGAGGGTAAGATGTACGCAGCCTTCCCCTCATTCAGAAGAATGAAGAGGTTGTTTACCGAAAGACCCAGGCTTGTGTGTATATATGCACAAGATATAAAAAGTGTAAACATTGTAAGTAAAAAATAAAATTTGATGACATAATTTAAAAAAATAGGTCGAGACAAACCTGAGCCTATGGAATTATTCACATACAACTTACCTAATTTGAAATGCATTTAACATTTCTCAAAAACCTAGAAATAACTACCATGGGGAAAAAGATAATTGTTTTGAAGATTGAAAGATACTTGACATTCTTAATAATCCTCTTCAATGTAATCCACGGTTTCAACGATTCTTCCATGATCAAAGGCCCTGCCTTCCTAATTGTCTCTTTCTTATACCCCGGAACCAACACACACATTTTCCTCCGAAACCCTCCCAACTGATTCCCTAATCAACTTTCTCCTCACAAAATCACTCTCTTTCTTCATAACAATTTTATGAACAAATCCTAAACCACCACACCCCTTAACTTGTCTGAAATCACCAATGATTTAAAAGATTTCTGAGAAAACTCCAATAGAATTCCACACTCCACTGTTCTTTAAGGCCAACACATCATCACCCGAAGGCGTATCGAGACACAAAGATCGGAATTTTTTGAAAGATAGCCATCGAAAATGAGATCTTTTTCTTATCTTAATCAAAAATCCACATTTTAAAATGCAACAACTCATCCACAAACATGAGATTTCACTGTTGAAACACAAACAAATGTAACTGAATGTGTGTTTCATACATAGTGCTTACATAGACATGACTTTTTTTTGATATAATTGGTGTGCTCTTTTATAATATGCTGTGAATGTGAATGAAGATGTGTCATCGAAAGAGAATTGATCTATTGCCTGTAAAAAAAATTTAAATATGATGAGCCCTAACAGACATAAAACATAAGCAAAATACTTGATTAAACAATACTTTGTCCTCTCTGTCCTCCTTATATACACATGTTCCGCCAATTGAGAGAGGTAGGAGTCCAAAACTGACTTAAAAAGGATCGGCAGTTGCTTTTTTTAATATAATTGGCGTGTAGTTACATATAGATGCTGATAGAAAATAAGAGGAATGGAAGGAGTGCGAGAATGTAGAGAATATTGTTTAGAGATATGAGGGAGGTGCCATAGTTCAGGTTTTATGATTTTCTTAATTTAAAACTAAAACAATAAACTCTGAGATATAAACGTTTGTTATGGTGTTATATCATTAATGTTAAATAAGTTGAATATGTCTACAATGTGAACATGTTTGTTTTGCAAACTAATCATGTGCTATGGAAACATATGTTATGCAAATTTTAACTTGTAAAATGTATGAGATTTGCACGATTTTTCATTAAAATAGTGATATTTGTAGAACATGATTCACGTTATAATGCGTTTTACAATATTTTATGTATTATTTTACTTGTAAAATATATGTAGACTGTTAGGAATTTGTTGTAGGCTTGATGATATTTTACCAAAACACATTAGTAGATTTAATTAAGTGTGTTTGTAACTTTCAACGGATAATCTTACTTTGTCATCCGTTGAAACTTGAAAAAGTAGTTTATGTTTAAATAAGTTTTTGTAGCACATTCCTGTATACAGTAATGTCTTAGAGGATTAGAGGTTGGAGGATATTATATGTCATGTTGACTATTAGAATGATATGCAAAATAGATTGTCTAATTGTAAGTATTAGATGCCTTATAATTTTGCATAAATGAAATTGTGTCAACTGCTATGGAAATACTTTCAACAAATGATTCTACAAGGTTTCGACGGATGACTCAAGATACTCTCAACGAATGATCCAACAGAGACTTAACGGATAATCTACAAAGTCTCGATGGATAATAAATTCAAATAGCAATTGAAAGCAACTTGACAGTCACATGGGTTGATTGTATACAAAAGGAATGTGGCAACCTATTTGCAGGATTATGAGAACAAAGAAGCATTTCCATTTTCATGCTTATGTAACGCCCCCAAATCCGGGGTCAGGAATCCGGGTCGTCACGCCATCCTTCACTCATGTGTCACCTGGTATTGATTCAATAATCCAACAGACCCCAGTCTCATACTCAAACACACAAGTTATAGTCTTAGAAATGACGTACAAAATGTAATCTTCTTTTATTACACTCAAATGTACTTTACAGGATCTCAAACAATTATTTATAACCTCTACATGAAGTTACAATAATTACGACTGATATCTTATATCTATCTGATACTCTAGCACACCTGAGACAAAGCTGCCAGGGATCCTCCCCATGACTGCAAGCGACTAAGTCCCACACCGGCATACTGGTTATCTGTTGTGTTGTGTCATTTAAAAGAAAACAAGAGTGAGCTATAATGCCCATCATAATAATGTACAGTATAAAATGACTGTATGATAAACTCAAGTAAAAACATCATATGTGATAAATACGTTTTCTTCAAAATTAGTTTTCCTCGGTGATACACACCTTTTACGAAAATAATCCTTTGGTGGATTTTATTAACCTGCGAATACCTTAATAGTGAACCCAACACCTATGTTTGGGTTACGGTATTGCATCACAATTCCAATTGGAAGAATTTGGACATTCGTTGGAGCCACCGCATACGATGATCAGTCGTACTACGATAAAAGTAACCTTTTCTACTAGTAGAGGGATGACACCTTCATATCTTGGTTATCACCCTTGCCGCATACGGGATATGTGTCCTCATTTTGGGTATACACACACTTCGCAGGTCCATAGGTACATATTGTACCGTCTCCTATGGTACCAGTAGTCTATCCAATACACGAAGTACTTGGATCATACCCCTCCCTTGTCCTTTAGGAAATCCTATCATATCTTGAGAACTCGAACCACATCGAAGTTCCTCCAAGCGTTTTGCTTGTTGATAGGCATAGCTTTACTTTATATATATATATATATATATGTACTTCCGAAAGTTTCGGAGGAAGTACTAAGGATGTGAGTTAATAGTTGTCAACAGATAATTAATAAGGGGGAAAAGTTTCTCCTTGAAACTATATTCAAAATATTAAATAAGTCGGGATAATATTCACCGACGATCTGAAATTATTCGAATGATATTCTGAAATCAGAAAGTATATTTTAAATCAGGATCTATGATTTTTAAATCAATAATAAACCCTTTAAGAATAATAACTGATTAAATAATAGTTGATAAATAATTAAACCTCGAATGAGTTTACTCTTCAAAAGAGTATTTAAAATAATATTGCTCAACTAGTTTGTGTTTACGTAATTAATAATCTTTAACGATTAATCAGGTTTGAAATAAATAATTGATGGGGTATACTACTCCCATGATAAAAGAATAAGCATATAGTATTTATTATTTGAATCAATAAAATATAGTTGAGGGAATATGATCGTTGGGAAATTGTTTTAATAAAAGTTTGAGGTGTTTTAATGCTTCGTAAGTGGACGTTGAATCCCTTTTAAACGTACTACTATGGACTTATAATCGTCCAAAACATCTCCGGGATGATTCCCGGGTTTATATTTTATAAAACAAAACTAACCGACTGTCGGTCTTACGACTTATACATCACGCTCTACTATAGCGTTAATATTCTTAAATAAGCACCTCTGGAATACTTCCGGGTTTTCATCAATGTAACTGACCGATCCTCGGTCTAAAATATATACACGCCACGCTACTCGCTAGCGTTAATGTTCTCAATTATAAACTCCTCCGGGATACCTCCGGGTTTTTATAAGCTTACACCGACCGACTCTCGGTCTAAATATAATATTTCGAACTCGATATGAACATATACTAGAAATTATCAACAATTAAGTAATGTAATACATCTCAAACTTTGTAAAATAGTTTAAAGCAATCTCATGCATATATCACAGTTTTGTAAAATATTCACAACACAACAGTTCTTAAAAGGTAGGGTTTGAAAACTTGCCTGGGTATCTCGAGGTGGAGGATGCTCTAGGTTCCGCTCGGAAATCTATAACCATAAACATAATTCATTTCGTTAGGTCCCGTTCTAATTTACGGCGACTCGCACTCATGAGCTACTTATAATGCACCCTCTTCACTTATACTACCATTATTATTCCTTATTCACATCATGGTCGCTTCATTTTTCTAAGTATCTTAGGCTCATTCTCTTTATCGTCGTCGGCTCCGCTTATGGATTCTTACGGTTTCTACTCGCGCGGTCTCGGCTCTGATATTTTTATAAAACTGAATAATCATTTTATTCACTTGAAATTTTTATGGAAGTTAGGAAACTCAAAATACTATTCTCTATAAAAATTTCATGATTTATGAACATTCTTAAGTCGGTCCTTTATATTTTCAAAGTTCGTGATTTGTAGCAGTTTTTGTCGCGTAAATCACTTTTACTAAAACGATCATAACTTTTGATCCGTAAATTGTAATCAAGCGATTCAAGTGCCTAAACAATCCTTATAACATTTCCTATCATAATCAAGGGTTATTTTTCAAAAACTACAGTTTACAGCTATGGGATGTTCTGCAGAAACTTAAAGTTATGATTCGTTGGTTTTAACGGAGTTACGTTTATGATCGGGGTTTCGTTTACGCCCTAACTCGTAACACAACCACCAACAATCATCATTTCATCATCAACACACAAACTCCTCTCAAGAACATCATGTTCTTGAGGCAACAATAATCAACCTTAAATCTACTCAACTTAAACTTGAAGATCTCAACAATACCACTTCTTAAACTAAGTTTTCTACCACATACTAATTGGATCTAAAAATGAATCTTAAATAAAGTTGGGCCAAAGATTTTTACCTTTCTTGAAATCTTGAGATGTTTTCTTGAGGATGGTAGAGACTTGGAAGTGCTTGCTATGATTTTTGGAATCTAAAACCACCATTGAAATCAAGAAACCAAAGAGAGGTTACTATTCATACTATTCACTAGTGAGTTTCTTGATTTTATTTGCCCATCAAACCTTGATAAAAAGAGATGAAAGAATTTTCTTACCTTATTTTAATTGCTAGGAGGCTTGAGAATTAATGGGATGATTTTACCATGGCTAGATTTTGAGTTTTGGATTTTGAATTCCCCCTTTTTCTCTTGAAGGCCGAATGGAACAATGTGCAGGGGGGTATTTATACTTGCTTCCCTTGGTTGCTTAGCTTGGTTGCTTTGCTAGGTTGCTTCTAGGAAATGGGGTGGAAGATCTTGAACTTGATTTTTATTCTCCTAGGTTTATTCTTGTTGCAAATCTTAGGGACAAATCTTAGGTAGCTTCTTAGAAACTACTTGTGTTAGCTTCCTTAGCACATTATTTGGATAGCTTGCTTGATCATCCTATGGTTAGCTTACTATTTGATAAAGTAACCATGGTTACTTCCTTACCATGGTTTAGTTAGTGCGTTATGTTTATTTAATCGTTTACGCGTTTGCTCGGTCGCTTAAACGTTTTCGTAATACTTATTCGTAAATGGTTCGCGATGCAATTCCTTTAGTATTTATTCCTTGTATTTTTAATTATCATACTTGAATATAAATCCGTAGGGTTTTAATCTCGTAATTATATTGTGATCCCCGTAATCCTCGATGGGTCGTAAATACGGTCATTTTTCAAAGTTTGTTTTCTTCGAAAACTAATAGCGTTTACATACACTCATTTGGTACGTATAATCGTAATATCAATTCTGAAACTCATTTTCTCATGCACAACATAGTGTGGGCTAAAAAGTTTTTCCCCGTCCGTCAGGGTTACTATTCATTAAACATTTTACAAGGTCTCAAAATTCAAGTTATTATATTACTATTCATAAGGGTCTTTTACCGATGTCAGAAATTTGGGTTCTTACAGTCTTCCCCCCTTAAAAGGATTCCGTCCCGGAATCAGTGCAGAAACAGGTTGGGATATGCTTCTCGCATGCCAACCTCGAGTTCTCACGTTGACCTTGTTGTATTTGATCTCTTTATAAAATTTCCACTCGTCCCTCCAATATATTTCCGGTTACTCGTCCTTGTAGTCTTATGACCTCTACACTTTACTCGACATACGCTAAGTCTGGCTATGAGTTTATTAGCTACTTTTCAATCATATATTTGGTTTTGACAATTAAATTTCCTAACCTCGATTCGTGGTACTCGTTATAAACTTGGTGATCGTTCGATGATGGTGCTAATTTGTAAGTCAACTTTCTTAGTCCTTTAATTCTTCAACTGGTCCAATAAATCTTGGGTTCAACATTCCTTTCCCTTTCGAATCTCATCACTCCCACCTCGGGAGGTACTTTAAACAATACTTGGTCTACTACTTCGTACTTTCTGTCTTTTTAGTCCTGGTCCGCATATCTCTATTGTTCGTCCTGGGCTGCCACTAGCTGGGTTCTGATAAGTTCTAGGAATTCCTTTGGTCTGTTTGACTCAAAGATGGTCCAAGTATCTTCCGCTTACCAATTTCTTCCCAACCTAAGAGAGAACGATTCTTTCTTCCGTACAAGCTTTGTAGTTGTTCCAATGCACGCATGATAACTCGTTATTGTCGATAATTCGATTAACGTCAACTGGCCACTTCATTTCCCTTAAAAATTGATAACATGGACGATTAGCATCTTCTAGTGTTTGGAATCATCCTTCAACTTATTCGTTTCCCCCTACATTGCTCCTACTAGTGCTAGAGTTTCTTTCCTTAACATTTTTCCATTTTGGGCGCATCATCTCTATCGATTATTCTATGTAAGAAGTTCTCGTCGCATTTCTACATGCTCGTCTCCTGCTACCCGCTTAGCGCCAGTTTTAACATTTCTTCCCGTAGTAATGTAAAGCACGTCATCGCCCTGTTGCCATCTTGAAGGAAGCACCATTTCATACGCAATTTATTGACACGTTTTAGGATCGTGCAACGTTCAGCTTCCGTCATCGGTCGGACTTCTTTAATGATTCATCGCATAATATCTATAGTACTATGACACTTTTCTGGGTCATACTTGTTATTCTCGCTAGCGCCTTAGACGTATTCACGTTTATTGGTACCTGCTACTAGTGGCCTTTATAGGGCGTGTACGATCTTCTTTGCCTTCTATCAGTGTTGACAATGACATCCTTCACTCTTTCACGTTCCCTTCGTAAGGGATATCGGCGACTATTTTTTTTTCGTATGCTAGCGTGGTAAGTATATCTACACGAATTATCTATCAACAATAGGCGATTCCCCAAACCTTTCCAAATAAAAGGTAAGCCGCTAGACGTATCTTCAATGATCAGGATAGTCTTCTCGTTCTACTTGTCGATTTGAGAACTCTAAGTCGTGCCTCAGTCCGTCCTTTTTCATAAAATATCTTGGGAAATAGTCCCGTTATGAAATTAAATCTTGGGTCCTTGTGTGGTGCAGTCGTCGTAGGGTCTCTCTGTCCCAATTATCTCTTCTTCGTTCATAAAAATTTTATAGAGTGGACATCTATCGTTTGCATAATAAAGTAAGCGGTCTTATTTAATCTATCACTCAAAATCCTCAAATAGAACGATGACTAACTTGGTTCTTGATAATCCTCCTTTAAAATTTATTATAATTAACTCTTACTCCTATTTGGGTTATCTACAACTCGAAATTGTCAAAATTTTAACCCTCGTATTTCCGTTTTCATTTTCAACCATGTCGAATACTTACTTACCTACTCAATGACATCTCTTTTCATATTTTGTCATGACTAATATTCGTTTATGTTTTTAGGCATCTTTAAGTCTTCTTGTAAGTAATAAAGCGTTCTTTTCATGCGATCCTTCTCATCAGTTATTCTGAGATTTTTCATCCTCAATATATCTTTTCCTACTTAAAGTGTCGGCCACCACATTGGCCTTTCCTTGATGATAATAGATTTCTCAATCATGGCCTTTGATCAATTTTTCTATAGCCTCTATCTCGTGTTCAGTGTAAAAAAATTTCCACAATTTTCTCATAAGTAAACTCCTTATCCCTTTCAGTCTGAACCTTATCACAATTATTCTAGATTATTACTAGAAAGCCTTATGTCACGGTCCTTAAGCTGTGTAGACATATCATTGGACTTCACGCAACATCCTATTTTTATCGTTGAGTATTTCTAGCACGGGATTGCTACTAACCTTACCTTTACCTTTTGAAAATCTTATTCCTCAAATTCATACATGCTTGGTCTTTCCCGAATTTATTAGCACCTATCCCGATAATGTTTCATAGAAGTGTACCTCACTAATCACGTCGTATCCCTATTTTTGTTCTTCTAAAACCATATTAAAGATACTTATGATAATAAATAAACATGGTGTTCTTCTTTTTAAAACAACTTACTCCTCACGATTCTCCGATTGCACCATCGTAGCACTGAGCTTTCAGTTTCATATTACAACAATCGGTTCTCAACTATACCTCTCTTTATTGGGAAGGCAATTAGCCTTGGAAAAAGATTTTCACGATATCGATGAAATTTGGACAATCTTAACAAGATTTCAAAATCTAACATCTGAACAATTAATGAGCTCTGAATAAAAGAGTCGCAACACTCAGAAGATTTATAACTTGGAAGGAAGAATATAACAAAGATTATCCTTCCATGTCCTTGGAAGTCTATATTGTGATATTATGGAGAATATCCATTGAAAGTAATGATTGCTGAATAATAACATCATACGAATGATACTTGTAAGATTTTCTCATTGAAAGAATACTTTTCTTCTCGAAAAATGAAAGAAATATCGAATAACATCCTCAACCAAAGGTTACCCATTGAGGTCTCAAAGAGGTGCTATTTTGAAAAGAAAGAATTTTATCCAATGATTAATAAATAAGGAAGTATATTGTTATTCAATCACTTTGTAATTTTAATTGGATATTCGTTATACAAACGAAAGAATAAAATATTTCATGAATAAAATATTTCATAAAACTGAATGTGAATTCTCGTTTGAGTGGGCGACCTAGTTAGGTCTCAATCAAATCATTCTTTGAAAATTTTATCAATAATTAAATCTGGCATATATAATGCACTATGGAATAATCAAAATTTTATTGGAAGTGGAACTAGCAAAATAATAACTAGTCCATATCAAACAATATTATCAACCGGCACTATGGAATATTAACTTTTGCGAAATCTTATACGGTTTCCCAAAAGTTGGGAGGCAAATGATAGGGATAAATAAATCCTGATTATGTAATTAAATATTACAGTAATTATACATGATTTGGACTGCTAGGCCCAATAAAAAGATGTATGACATTCAGACCAAAAAGGTTAACACATTGATCAGGCCTGATGGACCAGATCAGGCCTGATGGAACAAAGAAGGCCCAAAAACCCTGAATATTAATTAATTTTTTAATTAATTAATAAGGGAAAAATCAGCTATTGAAAAGAGTCCCAATGAGGACATAAATCCTTGCAGATTAGCCTCTAAGGGACCTAGAAGGATAAGGAATCAGTTTCCTACTATTTAGGACCCCAAAGTCCATTCTAATTCAGAGACTTGATCACCAAGTCTCCTATACCAAGTCCAATTCAAGGACCACCAACATCTATATAAGGAGTCTCACCCCCACAAATCAGAACTACGTTTTTTTGGCTTGATTCTCTAATTCACAGAGATACGTAGGTATCTCGTAAAGGCAGAGTTAAGCTACGAAACACGAGAGCGGCCATTAAAGGTCTTGAGCTCCCGAACCTTAGCAATAAATACAGCAAATAATAACCTTAGTTTTTTATCCATAACATTTGGCACCGTCTGTGGGAAAGCACAACAATAACCATGGCGAAAACACGGAGAACGGTTAGAGCCCTTGGATGAGGAACACCAACAGGGACAACCCAAGTGATTTCTTCAACTGTGGAGGTACCTCCACACTCAACCTATACAACCACGCAAGGAGAAGCCCAGATAGGGGAAACTGAACCTCAGCCACAAGGGACGATTCCCTCGGCTATTCAAGGTACAAATCCTCAAGTTCAACAAGTACATGCACCTGTGAATTCTCGACCCATCGGGTACGAATATTCAACTATTGTTACTACTAACCCCCCTTATGGGATGCCCCTTTACCCCGAGGTTAGAGGAAGTGGACATGCTGGACGTAGTGAAGCACAAGGGCGTTCGCCCCCATACATACGAGGTTTGGCTCCTATCCCTGAGGATCAAGAATTTTCTAGTCCTTACACTGAGAGAGACTCCGAATCTTCAAATGATGAAGTAGCCCCAAGAAGGAGACGTGCTGGCAAAGAGCCGATGGCTGATGGTAGCCAACGCCCTCAAAGCACCCAAGGGATGAATCCCCAAGAAATACAGGAAAGAATCAGGGCTCACGAGGCTGAGATTCAAAGGCTGAGGCGCGACTTGGAGGCGCACCAAACCACCAGACCCCCAGTACTTCCTAGGGGAGAAATCCTCCTCCTATCATAGACCTGGATGGTCCAGTGCAGAGAAGGGCTATTGTCCCAAGGGCTGATCCAAGCAATCTTCTACCCCTTGGAGATCCTGATGATCCTACTCCGCCCTTCACTGAAGATATAATGAATGCCCATATCTCAAGGAAGTTCAAGATGCCAACTATAAAAGCTTATGACGGCACGGGAGATCCCGCTAATCATGTTAGAACATTCTCTAATGCACTGCTGTTGCAGCCTGTGAATGATGCTATTAAGTGTCGGGCCTTTCCTCAAACCCTGTCGGGTATGGCTCAAAGGTGGTATAGTCGTTTACCCCCAAACTCTATTGGGTCGTTCAGAGAGTTAAGTCAGGCTTTCATTAACAGTTCATCAGTGGGAGAGTGCATGAGAAAAGTTCAGCATCCCTCATGAGCATTGTGCAGGGAGCAAAGGAATCTTTGAGAGACTACCTGAATCGTTTCACAAAGGAAGCTTTAAAAGTCCTGGACCTTGATGACAAGGTCGCAATGATAGCACTGTAACAAGGAACCAGAGATGAGTTTTTCAAGATGTCCTTGGCCAAACTCCCCCTTGAAAGCATGTTACAGCTCCAGGATAGGGCAGGAAAGTATATAAAGGTGGAAGAGAGCATGAGGAAGATCGTAGTGAGTAATGAGCCCACTCGAGGCAAGAAGCGGAAAACTGATCTGGAGTATATCGATAAGGACAAGTATCCTAGAATTGAGCAAAACCCTGATTCAACCCCCAAGAAAGGAGGACCTGGGCAAAAGTTCACTGAATACGCTAAGCTGAATGCTCCTAGAACCAGATCTTGATGGAAATCGAGAAAGATAGAGATATTCGTTGGCCTAAACCCTTGAAGGCTGATCCTGCAAATCTAGATAAAAGTAAGTATTGCAGATTTCACAAAGATGTTGGTCATGACACCGATGAGTGTAGACAGCTGAAAGATGAAATTGAGTTCCTCATTCAAAAAGGAAGATTGAACAAATACACTGGAGTAGGAGGGGATAGGAATAATAATGGAAGAAAGAACTTTGAAGATCGTAGGAGGGACCAAGATGATCAGGGGCGGAATCCCCAGCCTAGGGGACCTGTGATAAATACAATCTTCGGAGGACCACGACCCCGAGGGCCTGTGATAAGCACAATCTTTGGAGGACCAACTACTGCTGGATTATCCAAGAACTCCAGGAAAGCGTATGCCCGAGAAGTTATGCATATTATTGGGGAAGCCCCGAAGAGGGCCAGGACAGGAGTAACAATGTCTTTTGATGATTCTGATCTGGAGGGTGTGAAATTTCCCCATGACGATCCATTGGTTATAACCCCCATAATAGGGAACAGTCCAGTGAGAAGGGTCCTTGTGGATAATGGTGCTTTAGTGGATATCTTGCTCCATGACACCTTTTTGAGGATGGGATATAATGACTCCCAATTGACCCCAACCGACATGCCAATATATGGGTTTGCGGGAGTGGAGTGCCCCGTAGAAGGGATAATCAAGTTGCCAACAACCATAGGACAGGAACCAAGGCAAGCAACTCAGATATTGGATTTCGTGGTGGTGAAGGCCAGTTCGACTTACAACGCTATCATGGGAAGAACAGGGATACATGCCTTCAAGGCAGTCCCTTCTTCCTACCATTCTAGTATGAAGTTTCCTACCCGGGATGGGATCGGAGAAGAGAGAGGAGACCAGAAAATGGCTAGAAGCTGTTATGTGGCCTCTTTGAGGGAAGATGGAATTGGGGGCAGGTTCTTCCTATTGAAGATCTGGATATCCGAGTGAATGATGAGAAAAGAGGAAAGCCAGCATAAGACTTGGTTTCAATTCCTTTAGCCCCCGAAGATCCTGAGAAGGTGACTTTTATTGGAGCAACGCTGGAGGAGCTCCTTAGAGGGAAGTTGGTGAAATTTTTGCTAGAAAATAGTGACGTATTTGCTTGATCAGCAGCTGATATGCCAGACATAGACCCGAAACTGATTACTCACAAGCTGAATGTGGACCCAAATCGGAAGACAGTGAAACAAAAGAAAATAAGTTTTGCTCCAGAAAGGCAAGAAGCTATAAAACAGGAAGTGGAGAAGCTCTTGGAGGCTGGTTTCGTTGAGGATATTCAATTTCCAGAGTGGTTAGCAAACCCTGTAATGGTGAAGAAGGCCAATAGAAAATGGAGGATGTGTGTGGACTTTACTAATATAAATGATGCCTGTTCTAAGGACTGTTTCCCGTTACCAAGGATCGATACTTTGATAGATGCCACCGCTGGGCATGAAATGCTGAGCTTCATGGATGGATTCAGTGGATATAATCAGATCAAGATGCACAAATATGACATTCCAAAGGTATCATTCATCACTGACTTTGGTGTTTATTGTTATCTAGTTATGGCATTTGGTCTTAAGAATGCAGGAGCCACCTATCAAAGGTTGGTAAATAAAATTTTTAAGAATCTTATTGGCAAGACTATGGAAGTTTATGTCGATGACATGTTAGTCAAGAGTCTAGTAAAGACTGACCATATAACCCATTTGAGGGAAGCTTTTGAGGTCCTGAGGTACCACAAGATGATGTTAAATCCTACAAAGTGTGCTTTTGGAGTAGTGTCTGGAAATTTTTTGGGATTGATGGTCTCCAAGAGAGGGATCGAGGCTAACCTCGATAAAATAAAGGCAATCCTGGACATGGAACCACCAAAAACTGTCAAGGATGTTCAGAAGCTCACAGGAAGGGTTGCTGCGCTGGGACGATTCATCTCCAAGTCAGGAGACAAATGCTTGTCATTCTTCAAGTCACTAAAGAATATTAAGGACTTTATATGGAATGAGGAAAACCAGAAGGCATTCGAGAAATTAAAGAAATATATGACCCAGGCCCCGTTGTTGGCCAAGCCAGCTTTGAATGAAGTTTTATTCTTGTACTTAGCTGTTTCAGAGAGTGCCTTGAGCGCTGTATTGGTTAAGGAGGAACTGAAAATCCAGAAACCCGTATACTATGTCAGCAAAATTCTGCATGGTGCTGAGTTGAATTATTCAACTATTGAGAAATTTGCTCTAGCCTTGGTAACGGCTTCAAGAAAGTTACGACCTTACTTTCAGGCTCATCAAATTGAGGTGCTAACAAATCAGCCCCTGAGAAATATCATTCATAGTCCCAAGGCTAGTGGGAGATTGATCAAGTGGGCAATAGAGCTGGGAGAGTTTGACATCAAGTATAAGCCACGAACGACAATAAAAGTCCAGGCATTAGCTGACTTCGTGGTAGAATGTACCATACCCAACTAAGAAGTCGGTGGGCAGGAAGATAACATACCTCAAGACAAGGAAGATGATAAGGGGGATAAAGAGAAGGTTAATAAGGAAAAAGAATATTGGGTTCTCTATTTTGATGGAGCATTAAAAACGAATTCAAGTGGAGCAGGTTTGGTTTTACAAAGCCCTGATGGGTTCTTAATTGAGTATGCCATGAAGTTAGACTTCCCAACCACAAACAATGAGGCATAATATGAAGCTCTAATAGCTGGTCTTGGCTTAGCAGGGACACTTAGAGTCAAGAACTTAAAAGTCTATGGAGACTCGAAGTTGGTCATATCCCAGGTGAAGGGAGAGTTTGAGGCAAGAGATGAAACGATGGCTAAGTATGTCCGCCTGGTAAGGGCCGTGATGATCCAATTTGATGAATGCCATGTTGAGCACATTCCAAGGGAGGAAAATGCTAAGGCGGATGTGTTGTCAAAGTTTGCTTCATCTGAGATGGAAGAAAGTTCTGAAAGTGTATACTATCCCGTTTTGAAAACACGGAGCATTGATGTTAAGCTTGTGGCTCCTATAGGCCTGAGGACATCATGGATTGATCCCATTAAGGCTCACATTCAAACCGGTTGGTTACCAAATGATGCTACTGAAGCACGAAAATTGGTTGTTCGAACATTAAGATACTCTTTGATAGATGGAATTCTGTATAAAAGATCTTTCGTGGTTCCCTACTTAAGATGTCTCAGGCCCGATGAAGCTCGTTTGGCTCTTGAAGAAGTACATGAAGGCATATGTGGGAAACACTTGGGGGGCAGGGCCTTGGCTCATAAGGTAACCCGTTTGGGCTTCTATTGGCCATAAATGATGGCTGATGCCAAAGAATATGTGAAAAAATGTGACCGCTGTCAGAAGCACGTACCAGTTATTAGATAACCCCCCGAGATGCTGACCTCTATTAACTCGCCCATCCCCTTTGCTATATGGGGAATGGATAAACTAGGGCCCTTCCCCATGGCCACGGCACAAATGAAGTTTCTGATTGTAGCCATTGATTATTTCACCAAGTGGATTGAAGCCAAACCCTTGGCCAAGATCACAACTAAGCAGGTTGCACAATTCCTGTGGGAAAGTATTATGTGCCGGTATAGAATTCCCCACATCCTAGTCACTGATAATGGAACACAGTTCAACAACGAGGAATTCAAGAAATATTGTGAGGAAAATGAAATTGAGTTGCGATTCACATCCGTGGCTCACCGCAAGCCAATGGGCAATAATCCTGGATGGACTAAAGAAGAGGATCGAGTAGCCAAGGAATAACTGGGTGGATGAAATACTCCCCATACTATGGGCCTATATGACTACCTATAGAGTCACGACTGGAGCAACTCCCTTCATGTTAGCATATGGTGCAGAAGCAGTTGTTCCTGTAGAGATCTCACATTCCTCCCCCATGATTCAAGCTTTCAATGTTGAGGAAAATGAAGAAGGGCAAAGGTTAGCCCTGGATCTTATTGATGAAGTACGAGATGAGGCACATGCGAAGATAATGGAATATCATAAAAAAGCTTCGTTCTACTACAACCTAAGGGTTAAAGAAAGGTTCTTCAAATAAGGTGACTTAGTCTTGAGGAAAGTGGAAGCTTCTGGTGTAGGACAGAAAGGGAAACTTGCCCCAAATTGGGAAGGGCCGTACAAAGTCAAGAGCGTTTAGGGTAGAGGAACCTACAAGCTGGAGACTATGGATGGTTTTGAAGTCCCGAGAACTTGGAATGCCCAAAACCTAAAGGTTTACTATGTGTAGAACAGTTAAAGTACGATTCTCACTTGTCAGTATGACAAGTAGGTTTAAAAGCACCTTGAAGCTTTGCTTGCTTAGGATTTTTCTATATAGAAGCTATGTTTAGATTTTATCAGGGTTGAACCCATTTCATGTAAGGTATCAAGATAACTAAGTTATAATATAAAGCCTTCGACTTAATCTCAGCTTGTTATATTGATGCATTGTGAAGGATAAAACCAAGTTATAGACTTGAGTTTGAAAAATCGAAAGAAAAAATACGACGATACTTGGGCAAAATATGACCAAAAACAATAAAAGTCAACTACAAAGTTCAATATTATCTAAGAAAGAAGAAATACATAAAAACTTAGGCCTTGGAAGGCTGGGATTCTTCGGAACCACTATCCGAAGTCTCCTCGGATGTCTCTTCAGTCGGTCCCTCGGAAGTCTCCGCAGAGGTTCCCTCGGAACTATCTTCGGGCTCTTTGGATGCTGCAGGAGACGCTGGTTTAGGAGACGCTGGCTTTGGAGGCTTTTCTACCCTGGCCTTCTTTATAACGGGATCAGGCTCCTCCTCGGAAGAAGATTCCTCCTCTTCAGAGCTGGATTTGAGCTCCTTTCTCTTTTGGCCTTGGCCTTGACTTCCCAATGGGCCGTCCTTGATCAAATCAGCGAGCTTATCTGTAATTCCCCCAAGTGCTGAAACTCGCACAGGGCAAGGGAAGGAGGACTGTTCAAGGATTTCTGGAAACTCATCCTGAATGGCCTCCACAGCGGCGTCTCAGCCTTCCTTATAGCTGACTGGATGAAGAAGGGCATCATGCTCCACCATTAAATCCTTGAACTCCTGAGTGTCCATCCAGCCGTCAAAGGCTTTATCCTTTAGAGCCTTGAGGATAATATTTTCAGCCCGGGCCATTTCCAAGTCAGAAGTAGATGAGGCAAGTTGGGCTTCAAGGGCCTCTATTCTTTGGTTGGCCTCCTCCAGTTTCTTGTTCGCATCCTCGAGGCCAACCTTCCAAGCCTTGGCTTGGTGAATCGCCCCTTGAAAATGGGTGTTCGCTACAAGATACACAGCAAAGATAAGAAATGGAAAAAATCAAAAAGGGAAAAAAAACTACGAATGGCAAAGGAAAAAGATGTACCGTCGCCAAAGCCTGAGCTCCGAAAAGCTCGTTAGCCTCCAAGTCCTATTGAAGGACAAAGTCTTGATAGTCAACCGGGGAAATGGAATGCATAGACCATTCATTGGCAAGCGCTGTGTTGCCAACAATCGAATCCTTGCCCCGGATTCCCCAAGCAGGTTGGAAGTAAGACCCTAGTTTTTGCTTGGTATGTAAAACTTGGCTAGGGCCTTCTTCGCCTCGTTCCTTTGCCTGGAGTAGGAACTCCGGGAAACGATCCCCAAGGCGCGGGTCTTTAAAGACCTTTCCAGCACGCTTCATCCTAGTCGTTTCCAGGTCTTTAGGCTTTGTAGCCTCCTCAATTTTCTCAGCCACTACAAAAAATAAGATAAGTGAGTTGAGAAGTTAGCAAAGTAGAAGATAGAAGGAACGAAAACAACTAGATAAGGAAGGAAACGTACTCTTCTTAGGGACGGGAGAAAGGCCGCGTTCTACAAGAACGGTCTCCCTGATAAGATCCCAAGAATGGGAAGTCCCATTATCTTGCGTAAGGAGGTTGAAAGTTCTGGTCTCCTCCTCAGACAAAATTATATCGTTTGGGCTCCCATCTACGGCTAGCCCAAAAGATGAGCGAAATAGGGTGCCCCAATCGCCAGCCTCCCAAATGACGAACATACAATCTTTCTTCCACCCCAAGTTATTGTCAGGGATGGACTTCCCATTCACTATGTGGGGAACGGTTGGGCGCTGGTTTAAAGAAACCCACCCCGGATTCTTGTCAGGACTGTTCTTGAACTGGAAAATCTTTCTAAAAATAGCAACAGAGGTAGAGACATTATGCTTGGCGCATTGCGACAGATAGCACATAATCAACCTCCAAGAGTTAGGAGGGAGTTGGCAAGGGCTGATGCCCACATCAGCTAGCAAAACAGGGATGAATGCGTAATGCATCTTTCCTCCACTGACAGGCCCTGTCGGCCGGACCTGCAAGAACTAGCTTGAAAGGATCCTTGATTCTGAAACAACCGCTCAACTTGTCCAACTCCTTTGAATCCCGCAAGGCACTGATATGGTCGTGCGCGTCTAGATGCGCATCTGACGGGTACTCGTCCCCTCGGGTGTTGATTATATCAATCAAGAAAGTGTACCTTGACCGAATGGGGAATTCATTGGACTTTCTGGCCACATTCATCTTGGCCAAACGGGTCATTTTCTTATCAGCCATCTGAAAAAAAGGCACATAAAGAGACAATTTTAAAACGCAAACTATGCAAAAATAAGCACAAAAAGTAAAGGGAGAAGTCTTACTTGAAGTAATGCTCCTAAAAAAGGCTTTGGGGCTTAAGATACTCCGACCTACTGTTATTGCTCTGAGATTCTTAACAGAAGAAGAAAGAAGGAGAATTTAGAAATGAGAAAGTGAGGAGCAGTAGACTCTACTCACTCCTTTATATAGGAGAAAAAGTGAAGTTGAAGGGACAAAAAGCCTAGTAAGGATAAAGGCCCAAAGAAAAAAGCCCAGAAATGGAACATTCTAGAATATTCCAAGGAATTCCAAATAAATTAAATAAAAATTCCCGAGAATTCTAGAGAATTCTAAAGAAGGTGTTTTAATATATTAAGCCCAGATTAAGAAGAGGCCTAATGGGAGGCCAAAATCCAATTAGGATTTGGAAAAATAAAAAGCCCAAATCCAATTAGGATTTGGAAAAATAAAAAGCCCAAATCCAATTAAAATTTGGAAAATAGAAGGCCCAAATCTAATTAGGATTTGGAAAAATAGAAGGCCCAAATCAAAGCCCTAAAAAAGATGAGGCCCAATCCAAATTGGATAAGAAGGAAGCCCTATAAAACTAGGATTGAGGTCGAGTTCCAAGTCGTGAATTCTGCTCAAATTCTTTCGAAAAGACACCCAAAAATTACGGGTATAATAGACCAGGATTGAGGTCGAATTTTAGCTCGTGAATTCTGTTCAAATTCTTTCGAACAGACACCCAAAAATTACGGGTATAATAGAACTGGATTGAGGTCGAAAGCCAGACCAGGATCGAGGTCGAATTCCTGAATCAAGCAAGATATTTTTCAAGAATGGGGTGCAGAAAACTAGACTAAAATCCAGGTCGAAGAATCGACTAGGATCCTGGTCGAAACCCAGGTCGTGAATCCTAGTCGAAATCTAACGACCAGGAAGCAAATAAGCACAAAAGTCTCGCCTAAGATCTAGGTCGAAGGTTCGACTAGGATCCTGGTCGAAACCCAGGTCATGGATCCTAGTCGAAACCAAATGACCAGGAAGCAAAGAAAGACACTAGTTTTCGACCAAAATCCAGGTCGAAGGTTCGACTAGGATCCTAGTCGAAAGCTAGTTCGTGGATCCTAGTCGAAGTCCTTCGACCAGGATTGGAAAGCTGGCCCAAAATTCAATTAGGATCCAGGTCGAAATTTCGACTAGGATCCTGGTCGAAAAAGGGCTGAAAATTTTAGAATATTTGTGAAAAATTGCAGAAAATGTGAAAAAATCTCAGAAAAAAGGGAAAATTCCTGAAAAATACCAGAAAATTCCTAAAAATAGGGAGAAGGTAAGAAAATAGAAGGGGAAGTTTTTAAACGACCCTGAAGCCACGTACAAGGCAAATCTTTGTAAGCGTGTAGGTCGCTCCACACTTTACGCAAAACGGTACCCTGAAAGGGAATGAACGAACTTAACTTTTGCGAAATCTTATACGGTTTCCCAAAAGTTGGAGGGCAAATGATAGGGATAAATAAATGCTGATTATGTAATTAAATATTACAGTAATTATACATGATTTGGGCTGCTAGACTCAATAAAAAGATGTATGACATTCAGACCAAAAAGGTTAACACATTGATTAGGCCTGATGGACCAGATCAGGCCTGATGGAACAAAGAAGGCCCAAAAACCCTGAATATTAATTAATTTCGTAATTAATTAATTAGGGAAAAATCAGCTATTGAAAAGAGTCCCAATGAGGACATAAATCCTTGCAGATTAGCCTCTAAGGGACCTAGAAGGATAAGGAATCAGTTTCCTACTATTTAGGACCCCAAAGTCCATTCTAATTTAGAGACTTAATCACCAAGTCTCCTATACCAAGTCCAATTCAAGGACCACCAACATCTATATAAGGGGTCTCACCCCCACAAATCAGAACTACATTTTTTGGCTTGATTCTCTAATTCACAGAGATACGTAGGCATCTCGTAAAGGCAGAGTTAAGCTACGAAACACTAGAGAAGCCATTAAAGGCCTTGAGCTCCCGAACCTTAGCAATAAATACAGCAAATAATAACCTTAGTTTTTTATCCATAACATCAGTGTAAAAAAATTTCCACAATTTTCTCATAAGTAAACTCCTTGTCCCTTTCAGTTCGAACCTTATCACAATTATTCTAGATTATTACTAGAAAGCCTTATGTCACGGTCCTTAAGCTGCGTAGACATATCATTGGACTTCACGCAACGTCCTATTTTTATAGTCGAGTATTTCTAGCACGGGATTGCTATAAACCTTACTTTTACCTTTTGAAAATCTTATTCCTCAAATTCATACATGCTTGGTCTTTCCCGAATTTATTAGCACCTATCCCGATAATGTTTCATAGAAGTGTACCTCACTAATCACGTCGTATCCCTATTTTTGTTCTTCTATAACCATATTAAAGATACTTATGATAATAAATAAACATGGTGTTTTTCTTTTTAAAACAACTTAGTCCTCACGATTCTCCGATTGCACCATCGTAGCACTGAGCTTTTAGTCTCATATTACAACAATCGGTTCTCAACTATACCTCTCTTTATTGGGAAGGCAATTAGCATTGGAAAAAGATTTTCACGATATCGATGAAATTTGGACAATCTTAACAAGATTGCAAAATCTAACATCTGAACAATTAATGAGCTCTGAATAAAAGAGTCGCAACACTCAGAAGATTTATACCTTGGAAGGAAGAATATAACACAGATTATCCTTCCATGTCCTTGGAAGTCTATATTGTGATATTATGGAGAATAGCTATTGAAAGCAATGATTGCTGAATAATAACATCATACAGATGATACTTGTAAGATTTTCTCATTGAAGGAATACTTTTCTTCTCAAAAAATGAAAGAAATATCGAATAACATCTTCAACCAAAGGTTACCCATTGAGGTCTCAAAGAGGTGTTATTTTGAAAAGAAAGAATTTTATCCAATGATTAATAAATAAGGAAGTATATTATTCTTCAATCACTTTGTAATTTTAATTGGATATTCGTTATACAAATGAAAGAATAAAATATTTCATGAATAAAATATTTCATAAAACTGAATGTGAATTCTCGTTTGAGTGGGCGACCTAGTTAGGTCTCAATTAAATCAATCTTTGAAAATTTTATCAACAATTAAATCTGGCATATATAATGCACTATGGAATAATCAAAATTTTATTGGAAGTGGAACTAGCAAAATAATAACTAGTCCATATCAAGCAATATTATCAACCGGCTAAGAAAATGGCCAGCACAATTGGTTTGGCTCATAGCAACTAGCTAGGACGATTAGCTAGGCTTTTGTCGTATTAATTAAAATTTTGACTAGCTAGGACAATTAACTAGTCATTCATGAGAACATATGCAACTAGACATATTTCAGTTTGTTTGTAAAAATCTCAACATCGTAAGCACTGAAGAAATTGTGGCTACCTGGATGACGATTTTGAAATAAAGAGTTTTTAAATTTGGGCTGAGAAAGACAATTATAATTCTGAATCGAGTGGTCTTGGCATCAGAACAATCGATAGCCTCTTATCAAATATTTCTTGCCAATAAAAGGGTACACTCAGAGGTGTCCTCGTTCACATACTTTATCAGATCTTTAAATAGAATTGAATCAGAATACCAATATCAAATTGATACCCTTACTATGATTTCAAAGTTCAATATATAATTTCATCCCGATTAGAGGGAAAAAAAGGATTCTCGAGGAATATATGGATATTTGATCATCCATGTTTTTAACAATTTGTTAGATATTTACAATCTCGACTGAGAAGAGTAAGTATGAAAGAAGAATCTAATGAAGATACTCATTATGAATATTCATCGATGAATTGAGGGAATATTTATATATATATAAAATCTATTGGATTATTAAAATGAAGTATAAATATCTCTGAGTTGATCAAGAAGATCATAATCTATGAATGAAAGTTCATGGATTAACTAAAAGAATTGAACAAGTCTTGATGCGGAAAAAGACTATTCAAGATGGTCACATCAGAAGTTCAAAGTAGGGAACGAAAAGGATTGCCTGATATGACTTATCAAGGCAATACGAATGATCAACAATTTGGAGGGAGTAACGTGACAGTGAGTAGGTGCCAAAATATTTCACTGATTATCCTAACTCTCGTCATTATCCATCTGAGGATGATCCCACCTCTTCTTCTTCGTAATTCCATGTTTCAAATAGTTTCTCTTTCGACATTATTTTAAAATCGCTTACTAACTTGACTTTCGCACGTATATCTGTCATTTTGGTGGTTTACCTCGAAGACCTTACTCAGAAATATTCCAAAAATATCTGTTAAGCCGATAGTTGCCTGCTACACGCATCCGTTACTAACTATAAGTGGCCAGTTCCCCTTGGGAACAGATCAAAGAGATATCTCAGGGATCTCAATGCAGTCCATAAGTTCGGTGGCATGTGTGTGTAATTGAATCATACGTTATCAAATATATTAGAGGTCTTCGATTATATATACGTAGCCTCTGACATCATATCTACCGAAGAATTCCGCTCTGGACTCACTGGTTTATCCCTTTTAAAAAGGTTCTAAGATCAAACCATCGCTCATTGTAATCTTATGCCATTTAATTATAGACATGCTATCAATTCTCAATGCTCTCGATTTCTGAGCTAAACCATCATAACCTTACATGTTAAGTGCACTAATAATATCACATAGTGTACTCGTCCTATGATGACATTCTTATATTACATTCAAATATTCCGTAATAGAATTAGAATCCTCAAGGGTATATTGGACACTATCTCTGGTGAGTTTGTGATTAATACGGCATTCCTATCCTCCTTGGTAAAATGACACTATCAACTAGTTTGGGCCAATAACCTTAACTGTATGCTAATAATTAGACTTCATGATCCTCACATGTGATGCCCCTTCACGGGCAACCTATAAAGAACTACGAGTATCAAGGCTCGTGTTATCAAAATTTACATATGGTGTTGGTAATATCGTTTTTACCCCAAATGCTCTGGAGACTCAGCTCCAAGTTCTACATCCATATCCTTGCCAAATCAAATATGATTCTATTTTTTCTCCTCATCATTCTGATAATCTCCAATGGTCTCATTAGTCATACTTTAATACCTCAAATACACACTTATCCTCACCTACCCATTGGGCTACATCCGGTAGTCCAATGATGAACTCTATATGAGCTCTCACGAAATCTCGCATCTAGACAGACTCCTAACACTCTCATTTCTAAGTACTATAACTTAATGCTCTGATACCATTTCTGTAAATGCCCCAAAATCCGAGGTCAGGAATCTGGGTCGTCACACCATCCTTCACTCATGTGTAACCTGGTATTGATTCAATAATCCAACAGACCCCAATCTCATACTCACACACACAAGTTATAGTCTTAGAAATAACGTACAAAATGTAATCTTATTTTATTACACTCAAATTTACTTTACAGGATCTCAAACAATTATTTATAACCTCTACATGAAGTTACAATAATTACGACTGATATCTTATATCTATCTAATACTCTAGCACACCTGAGACAAAGCTTCCAGGGATCCTCTCCATGACTGTAAGCGACTAAGTCCCACACCGGCATACTGGTTATCTGTTGTGTTGTGTCATTTAAAAGAAAACAAGAGTGAGCTATAATGCCCAGCATAATAATGTATAGTACGAAATGACTGTATGATAAACTCAAGTAAAAATGTCATATGTGATAAATACGTTTTCTTCAAAATAGTTTTCCTCGGTGATACACACCTTTTACGAAAATAATCCTTTGGTGGATTTTATTAACCTGCGAATACCTTAATAGTGAACCCAACACCTATGATTGGGTTACGGTATTGCATCACAATTCCAATTGGAAGAATTTGGACATTCGTTGGAGCCACCGCATATGATGATCAGTCGTACTACGATAAAAGTAACCTTTTCTACTAGTAGAGGGAGGACACCTTCACATCTTGGTTATCACCCTTGCCGCATACGGGCTATGTGTCCTCATTTCAGGTATACACACACTTCGCAGGTCCATAGGTACATATTGTACCGTCTCCTACGGTACCGGTGGTCTATCCAATACACGAAGTACTTGGATTCTATCCCTCCCTTGTCCTTTAGAAAATCCTATCATATCTCGAGAACTCGAACCACATCAAAGTTCCTCCAAGCGTTTTGCTTGTTGATAGGCATAACTTTACTTTATATATATATATGTACTTCCGAAAGTTTCGGAGGAAGTACTAAGGATGTGAGTTGACCGTTATCAACAGATAATTAATAAGGGGAAAAGTTTCTCCTTGAAACTATATTCAAAATATTAAATAAGTCGGGATAATATTCACCGACGATCTGAAATTATTCGAATGATATTCTGAAATCAGAAAGTATATTTTAAATTAGGATCTATGATTTTTAAATCAATAATAAACCCTTTAATAATAATAACTGATTAAATAATAGTTGATAAATAATTAAACCTCGAATGAGTTTACTCTTCAAAAGAATATTTAAAATAATATTCCTCAACTAGTTTGTGTTTACGCAATTAATAATCTTTAATGATTAATCAGGTTTGAAATAAATAATTGATGGGGTATACTACTCCCATGATAAAAGAATAAGCATATAGTATTTATTATTTGAATCAATAAAATATAGTTGAGGGAATGTGATCATTGAGAAATTATTTTAATAAAAGTTTGAGGTGTTTTAATGCTTCGTAAGTCGACGTTGAGTCCCTTTTAAAATGTACTACTATGGACTTATAATCGTCCAAAACATCTCCGGGATGATTCCCGGGTTTATACTTTATAAAACAAAACTAACCGACTCTCGGTCTTATGACTTATACATCACGCTCTACTGTAGCGTTAATATTCTTAAATAAGCACCTCCGGAATACTTCCGGGTTTTCATCAATTTAACTGACCGATCCTCGGTCTAAAATATATACACGCCACGCTACTCGCTAGCGTTAACGTTCTCAATTATAAACTCCTCCGGGATACCTCCGGGTTTTTATAAGCTTACACAGACCGACTCTCGGTCTAAATATAATATTTTGAACTCGGTATGAACATATACTAGAAATTATCAACAATTGAGTAATGTAATACATCTCAAACTTCGTAAAACAGTTTAAAGCAATCTCATGCATATATCACAGTTTTGTAAAATATTTACAACACAACAGTTCTTAAAAGGTAGGGTTTGAAAACTTGCCTGGGTATCTCGAGGTGGAGGATGCTCTAGGTTCCGCTCGGAAATCTATAACCATAAACACAATTCATTTCGTTAGGTCCCGTTCTAATTTACGGCGACTCGCACTCATGCGCTACTTATAATGCACCCTCTTAACTTATACTACCCTTATTATTACTTTAGTCCTTATTCACATCATGGTCGCTTCATTTTTCTAAGTATCTTAGGCTCATTCTCTTTATCGTCGTCGGCTCCGATTATGGATTCTTACGGTTTCTACTCGCGCGGTCTCGGCTCCGATATTTTTATAAAACTGAAAAATCATTGTCTTCACTTGAAATTTTTATGGCAGTTAGAAAACTCAAAATACTACTCTCTTTAGAAATTTCATGATTTATGAACATTCTTAAGTCGATCCTTTATATTTTCAAAGTTCGTGATTCGTAACAGTTTTTGTCGCGTAGATCACTTTTACTAAAACGATCATAACTTTTGGTCCGTAAATCAGAATCAAGCGATTCAAGCGCCTAAATGATCCTTATAACATTTCCTATCATAATAAAGGGTTACTTTTCAATAACTACAATTTACAACCCCGGGATTTTCTGCAGAAACTTAAAGTTACGATTCGTTGGTTTTAACGGAGTTACGTTTACGATCGGGGCTTCGTTTACGCCCTAACTCTTAACACAACCACCAACAATCATCATTTCATCATCAACACACAAAATCCTCTCAATAACATCATGTTCTTGAGGCAACAACAATCAAGCTTAAATCTACTCAACTTAAACTTCAAGATCTCAACAATACCACTTCTTAAACTAAGTTTTCTACCACATACTAAATGGATCTAAAAATGAATCTTAAATAAAGTTGGGCCAAAGATTTTTACCTTTATTGAAATCTTGAGATGTGTTCTTGAGGATGGTGGAGGCTTGGAAGTGCTTGGTATGATTTTTGGAACCTAAAACCACCATTGAAATCAAGAAACCAAAGAGAGATTACTATTCATACTATTCACTAGTGAGTTTCTTGATTTTATTTCACCCATAAAACCTTGATAAAAAGATATGAAAGAATTTTTTTACCTTAGTTTAATTTCTAGGAGGCTTGAGAATTAATTGGATGATTTTACCATGGCTAGATTTTGAGTTTTGGATTTTGAATTCCCCCTTTTTCTCTTGAAGGCCAAATGGAACGATGTGCAGGGAGGTATTTATACTTGCTTCCCTTGGTTGCTTAGATTGGTTGCTTTGCTAGGTTGCTTCTAGGAAATGGGGTGGAAGATCTTGCACTTGATTTTTATTCTCCTAGGTTGAATCCTAGGTTTATTCTTGTTGCAAATCTTAGGGACAAATCTTAGGGACAAATCTTAGGTAGCTTCTTAGAAATTACTTGTGTTAGCTTCCTTAGCACATTATTTGGATAGCTTGCTTGATCATCCTATGGTTAGCTTACTATTTAATAAAGTAACCATGGTTACTTCCTTACCATGGTTTAGTTAGTGCGTTACGTTTATTTAATCATTTACGCGTTCGCTCGGTCACTTAAACATTTTCGTAATACTTATTCGTAAATGGTTCGCGACGTAATTTCTTTAGTATTTATTCCTTGTATTTTTAATTATCATACTTGAATATAAATCCGTAGGGTTTTAATCTCGTAATTATATTGTGATCCCCGTAATCCTCGATGGGTCGTAAATACGGTCATTTTTCAAAGTTTGTTTTCTTCGAAAACTAATAGCGTTTACATACACTCATTTGGTACGTATAATCGTAATATCAATTCCGAAACTCATTTTCTCATGCACAACATAGTGTGGGCTAAAAAGTTTTCCCCCGTCCGTCAGGGTTACTATTCATTAAACTTTTTACAAGGTCTCAAAATTCAAGTTTTATATTACTATTCATAAGGGTCTTTTACCGATGTCAAAAATTTGGGTTCTTACAGCTTACTTGAAGAAATACAAAGATGCTGGATAGAGAGATGAAGAAACATGTGATTAGAATCATATATTTTGTTTTATATGTTTGTCTTTTTCATATGTAACTTGGTGATATATAAATTAATAGTAGCAAGTAGATTAATTATCGATTGAACTGAGAAATAGAAAAAGCTACATCTGTTAGGTATTTCTCTATTCTTTCTTTGTAACTTTACTTGTAAGTAGCTGTGTGCATTCTTGCATCACAGAGTTCTCAATCAATATATATCTCTGGTGGAAAAGATCAATCCACCAGAAAGTTTTTAAATCTTTGTGTTTAACTACTTTGTGTCTTGAATACATATAGATTTCCCTTCCGCACACTTGCATATTTAAACACAGATATATTTTGTTAAAGAATTTTCTTAATTTCCAAAAGAAACCAAGAATTACATTCAACCCCCCATCTGTAATTCTATTGTTAGATTATTTGGGAATAACAATTGGTATGAGAGCAAGCTCCTGACACACTAAGAGTTTAAAGATCAAAATAACTAACACAATAAGTAGGAAGGATATTGGAGTGAAGATCTATTTTTTGGATAAAGACAACTATCACAATAGAAAGGTGAAAATGCACCTGCATCTTCTCTCTCAAGATGAAAGGTATGTTGATTGCATTGAGAAAGGTCCTCATGTTCCTCGAAGAGCTGCAGGCAATGAGCATATCATTTCAAAGCCATGGGATATAGTGATTGCCACTTGTATTTAATACACATGCCTTGATTCATACAATAAGTAATTTATTTTAAATTGTGAATTTATGTATTGGGCAATGACATTATATACAGAGTGGGATATTGACTATAAAAGGAATTCGTGTCCGAAGAATATATTCGGGTGATGATGTCCTCTTGAAAACTCATAAGATAATTGTGCTTTAGTCCTGCAGGCAGATTTGTTCTTGCACAATTATAAGGTTGAGTTGATGATCAAGGATAAAAGATGTTGATTAAATTAATTGTCATAAATTAATTTAATTAATGGACATGCGATATCTTAAACATGGGAAATTTAATAAGCAAATAATATTGGAGCCGAATTAAATAATTAATTTACGGAATTAGGAAAGGTAGTGCAAATATTAATTTTTTAGTGGATTGAATTAATATTTAATGACAATGGGATTGGCCCAGAATGTCATTAGGAGGCCCGACCTAATTATCCATGATCCCTACTGTAGCCTATAAATATTCTAATTCTCTTGAAGCCGATAAGAAGGTGTGTACGTGAGAACACGAAAACACAAAAATGAAAGATACATACTAGGGTTTGAGAGAGGCAACCGTTTTTTCTCAAGGAGCCAGCTAGGGTTTTGGATTTTCAGAGTTTTAAGGAGAGGTCAACCATGGGAGATCGAAGCCCACACTTCATCCAAGGAGAATCGAGGAATACAGTAGAAGACGTGGATTGGAATCGCTTGCGCCATAGAGATTAAGGTTAACGTTCTGTTCGAACTCTCTATAGAAATTCATATCGTAAAACGCAAGGCCTAGATCCGTTGTCCTAACAGTTGGTATCAAAGCCTGGTTCTAGGTTCTGCGTTTTATGATATGAAGTCCATATCTTAATTATATATACATGTATATAGTGGTATGCTTGTATTGCTTCTGTGATGTATGTTGTTATTCACTATTATGGCCATGTTTTAATTATGTGTTTGGATCCCACATGATTTAATTGTGGTTATTTTATTATGGTTAAGATCCTACGTGGTTTATCGTGGTTTTCTTGTAAATCACGAGGGTTGATCGTGATAGTCTTTTCTATTCTAGTTTTGTAATCTTGTAGTCTCAATTTGTAATTGATCAAGGTTATGATCTGATGTAATAGAATAGGCTTATTTAGTTGTATTAAGTTGTATGTAATTGTTTGATCAATGAAGCTGTAAGAAACAGAGATTTTCCGCTGCTGCATTCTGTTTTCGTGGAGCTTCGCTGTTTTGGCTGCAGATTTTCTATACAATGTCCGATTTGGGCTTACAATACCTTTTCGGAAATGGCAGAACGAGAGGAAGATACTATAATGTATTTAAATATCTATTGTTCCAGTTTTCAAGTCGTTCTGAGGCTATTTAGGCGTTCAACCGGGTCTCGAAGATCTTCAGAAATTTTCGAAGGATGAATTTGAGGACATCCGTTGATCAGGACATCTGTTGATCAAGACATCAGTTGATCAGGACATCCGTTGATCAGGACATCCGTTGATCAAGACATCCGTTGATCAGCTTATATGAGACCATAATAGTGAATGCGCTTTATTAGTTTCTGTTGATCTTGATTATTGCTACTATGTGTTTCTTGTTTATGTTATTATGCCATGTGATACTAACCCCAACATGCTAGAATGACATGGACATAGGAATGTTTTAAATGCTTTAATCATGCGAGTATGCTGCTATGTTATGTGTTCTTTTTTGTTTACATATTACATGTGAAATTCGAAGAAATAACATAGGACGATGCATCTAGATTAAAATCCTCAAAGTAAATACTAAGTGAGAGAGGGAATTGATATGAAATCAAATCCCATGGTCTCCATTATTGGTTGTATGTAATTTAACATAGAGACAAATATAAATTATATATACATCACCCATCGTGACATGTAATTTATGGTGTCTAGAATGTTAAGGAGATTACTAGAATAAACTTCTTAAATTAATAAAGAATATTGGAAGGTATACATGTCACCCATCATGGTGTACCAATTTCATAGATTTCGGATAATTATAAGATATCCTTTGATGGCATCTAGTATAATTATGATTTAAGATTTGATAATGGTATACACTTAGCTATGAAAAATAATATTGACCACCCCAATATGACGTATTATTTAGTAATAGGACCGAAGTAAAATTTAAACAAATTTAGGTGGTATATATGTCACCCATCATGACGTACCAGGAACTTA
Source organism: Apium graveolens (assembly GCF_009905375.1). Lineage (NCBI taxonomy): Eukaryota > Viridiplantae > Streptophyta > Magnoliopsida > Apiales > Apiaceae > Apium > Apium graveolens. Next base: position 111,189,210 of record NC_133656.1, read on the forward strand.
TGGTGTTTAAATGTTAGTGCATTAATTTTAATAATTGTTAGAGGAACCAATAGGTCTTAATATTTAATGCACCCTTTATGTGTTATGTGATGTTTTTATGCAGATTCTCAGGATACAATAGGGTTTAATCCACTGTTCATCATACTTAAGGATAACAAACTTACCGGACCTGACTACATTGAATGGAAATGAAATTTGGACATTGTATTGACCGCTGAGGAGTAAAAGTTTTGCACTTATGAACCTAAGCCAGATCAGCCTGATGTTGATGCTCCTGAAGATGAGAAAGAGTATTATAAGCGGTGGATTAAGGCTAATGAGATGTCGCGATGTTACATTCTGGCAGCAATGTCGGGTGTTTTGCAGCATCAGCATCAATCTATGGCCACTTCTGCGGATATGCTCTTTAATCTCAAGGAACTTTTTGGAGATCAGAATAGGGCTACTAGGCAAGTAGCCATGAAGCCTTTAATGAACACTCAGATGACTGAAGGAATGCCTGTAAGGGATCATGTTCTCAAGATGATGTCTCATCTGAATGAGATAGAGATCATCGGTGCTGAACGTGACGGGGAAACCCAGATTGACATTAACCTTATGAGCTTGCCTAAGATTTTTGAGCAGTTTCGTTTAAATTACAACATGAACAAGAGGTTGTATAGTCTCGCAGAACTTCTGACAGAACTTCAGGCAGCTGAAGGATTATTTCGGTAGAGTGTTCAAGTGAATGTGGCTGAGAAAGGTTCTTTCTCTAAACCGAAAGATAAGAAGAAGAAAAAAAGGCTCAGACATAAAAAGCTACGAATGCAGTGGGAGTTCAAGATGGTGTGAAAAAACCTAGAGGAAAGTGCTTCAGGTACAAGCAGTCAGGTCACTGGAAACAGGATTTTCCTCTTCCTAAGATGATAAACAATACTGGTATGTCTCTTTCTCTAGTTACAGAAACATATATAGCGGCTATATCTACGAGCACTTGGTGTGTAGATACAGGAGCCACTGATCATATTTGTAATTCTATGCAGGGATTTGAACTATCCAGCATGCTTAGAGATGGTGAGATATACGTGTTCATGGGAGATGCTACGAAAGTAGCAGTAGTTGCAGTAGGAGTTATTCATTTACCTTTTGGTTCTGACAGGATTTTGGTTTTGAACAATTGTCTTTATGTACCTTTGTTTAGAATAAATCTAATTTTGGTTTCTAAGCTTGCTATGGATGGTTATAATGTTTGTTTGGATCATAATGTTTTTATTATGATGAATAAATAAATTATATGTTCCGCTACATTGCAAGATAATTTGTATATAATTAATCCTAGTCATTCTGCACTGCAACTACAATATAGGGAATTAAACAACACGTCTTCTACATCTATTAGAAGAAAGGAACCTTCTATTTTAAACCAAACATATCCTTAGCACTTTAGATTAGGACATATTAACTTGAGAAAGATTCAAAGACTGATAGTAGACGGGCCTTAAAGCTCATTGGCAGTGGAGCCATTTCCAGTTTGTGAATCCTGCTTTGAAGGTAAAATGATATAGGCATTTCAAGGCAAAGGGGAATAGAGCCAAGAAGTATTAGAATTGGTTCACACTGATTTATGTGGACCCATGAATATCCAAGCAAGAGGTGGTTATGAGTATTTCATCACATTCATTGACGATTATTCTAGATATATGTATGTTTATTTGTTGCGCCATAAGTCTGAGTGCTTTGAGAAGTTCAAAGAGTACAAATCTAAAATGGAGAAGCGACTTGGTAAAAGTATCAAGTCACAATGATCAGATCGTGGTGGCGAATACTTTCTTGGAGAATTTAGGGCATATTTGTCAGAGAATGGGATAGAATGCCAGTTGACTGCACCAGGCACACCTCAGCAGAATGGTGTAGCAGAAAGAAGGAACCAAACTCTTTCAGAGAGTGTTAGATCGATGATAAGTTATTTAGTTTTACCCAATTCGTTTTGGGGACATGTCTTAGAAACAACAGCTTATCTTTTGAACCTAGTACCTTATAAATCAGTTCCTAAAACCCCTTAAAGTTGTGAACCGGGGAAAAACCGAGTCTAAGACACATTCAGATATGGGGTTGTCTAACACATGTGCTGAACAGGAACGCGACTAAGTTAGAATCTCGTACAGAAGTAAGGCTATTTGTAGGCTACCCCATGGGAACGAAATGTTATTTATTTTATAGTTCGAAGAATCAGGATGTCATTGTAAGCACCAATGCTAGATTCTTAGAGCAAGACTATATAATAAATAACAAACCCATGAGTAGTGTCGTTTTCGAGGAACTAGTGGGAGGGACAGATAATACCCAGAAACCGATAGTACAGGTAGAACAGCCATAACAAAATGCACAACCTATCACTAATACCACACCAGTGCCTCATCGTAGTGGGAGGGTTGTTCGTCAGCCTGATAGATTCATGTTTTTGGGAGAGTATTCAGAGTTGGTCTCTGGTGAACATGATGATGATCCCTGGACATACGAAGATACAGTGTAAGGCAAAGATACAGATCTTTGGCAAAAGGAAATAGAATCTGAGATGGAATCGATGTATTCTAATCAGGTATGGGAGCTCGTGGAACCACCCAAATGTGTAAAACCCATTGGATGTAATTGGATCTACAATAAAAAGAGGGGATCAGATAAAAAGGTGAAAGCCTGGAAAGCAAGACTTGTTGCGAAAGGGTATACTCAGAAAGAAGGTATCGATTATTAGGAAACCTATTCGCCAATGGTCATGCTTAGGTCAATCCGTATTCTTTTATCTATAACATCTCATCTCGATTATGAGATTTGGCAAATGGATGTCAAGATAGCTTTCCTTAATGGAAGTCTTGAAGAAACCATTTATATGCAGCAACTAGAGGGATTAGTTAAGGAGGGCCAAGAGCAACTTGTATGTAAGATTAAGAAGTCTATTTATGGACTTAAACAAACTTCTAGGTATTGGAACATTCGTATTGATCAGGCAGCCCAATCGTATGGGTTTGATCAAAGTTTAAGCGAAGCATGCATGTATAAGAGATGTGAGGGAAATGTAGTGGTTTTTCTAGTGCTATATGTTGATGATATTTTACTCATTGGAAACAATGTTAAAATGTTATCTTCAATAAAAACATGGTTGTTTAAAAAATTTGAAATGAAGGACTTAGGTGAAGCGACATACATCCCTGGGATCAAAGTAATAAGGGCTTGCAAGAAAAGTATGTTGGCTTTATCTCAGGAGCCCTACATAGATGACATAATAGCTCATTTTAACATTTAGGACTCCAATAAGGGTAATTTACCTTTCAGACATGGAGTTTCTCTATCAAAGAGTTAGTGTCCTTAGACACCTAAGGAGGTTGAGAACATGAAGGCAGTTCCTTATGCTTTGGCATGTGGAAGCCTAATGTATTCCATGTTATGTATGAGGCCTGATATCTGTTTTTATGTGGCATGGTTAGCAGATACCAGTATAACCCAGGACAAGAACATTGGAGTGCAGTAAAAATAATACTTAAGTACTTGCGTATGACTAAGGAGTATATGTTAGTTTACAGGTCCTTGGATTTGTTGCCTCTGGAATATACCGATTCAGATTTCCACACAGATAAGGATAAGAGAAAGTCCACCTCGGGATGTGTTTTTACTTTGGGAGGTGGAGCCGTAATATGGAGGAGTGTGAAGCGGAAATGCATTGTAGACTCAACTATGGAATCCGAGTATGTGGCAGCCTCTAAGGCAGCCAAGGAGGCTATATGGTTCCGAAACTTCCTGCTGGATTTAGATGTAGTTCCTAATTTGCCATGGAAAATCATGATTTATTGTAATAATATTGGTGTTGTAGAGAATACCAAGGAGCCACGGGCCCATAAGGCAGCGAAACACATAGAGCGTAGTATCACCTCATACGGTAGTTCGTTAAGCGAGGAGATATTATTGTGGCTGATATAATGTCAAAGGATAACCGGGCAGATCCTTTCACGAAGAGCTTACCAACTAAGGCTTTTCAGGAGCACGTGGAAGCGATAGGAGTCGACACTTGGTCACATAGTTATATAGTTGGCGGTGGATTGATTGTAATAAACACTGATATACTCAAAGAATAACTTAAGTATAAGTGGAAGATTGTTAGGGTATATACTGAACTATTCTTTTGAAAGTATATAATAATCTTTTGAGAATCTCGAATGCATGTTTTCACAATGTTTGTGTATTATATATTGTAGACAATCTAGTATCAAATGAGATAGTAGAAGATTAGATTGTCAGACTCCTTATATAATATAGTAAAGGTTCACAGTCTAAGTGGAGTTAGACAAACCACTAGAATGACTGAAGTATTATTTAGAAATATTTTATATTGACTATTGAATAATACTTGTGTATATTGAATGAGATCGAAATAGTAGAATAATTCTTTCTTTTATTCTGACAATAAAGAAAAACTAAGATTCTACAATATTATTATTGCTTAGGTTCTTAATCCGGATATAGTGATAGACACTTGTATTTAATGCACATGCCTTGATTCATACAATAAGTAATTTATTTTAAATTGCAAATTTATGTATTTGGCAATTACATTATATACAGAGTGGGATATTGACTATAAAAGGAAACCGTGTCCGAAGAATATAATTGGGTGATGATGTCCTCTTGAAAGCTCATAAAGATAATTACGCTTTAGTCCTACAGGCAGATTTGTTCTTGCACAATTATAAGGTTGAGTGGATGATCAAGGATAAAAGATGTTGATTAAATTAATTGTCAGAAATTAATTTAATTAATGGACATGCGATATCTTAAACATGGGGAATTTAATAAGCAAATATTATGGGAGCCGAATTAAAGAATCAGTTTACGGAATTAGGAAAGGTAGTGCAAATATCAATTCTTTAGTGGATTCAATTAATATTTAATGACATTGGGCTTGGCCCAGAATGTCATTAGGAGGCCCGACCTAATTATCCATGATCCCTACTATAGCCTAAAAATATTCTAATTCTCCTGAAGCCGATAAGAAGGCGTGTGCATGAGAACACGAAAACACATAAACGAAAAATACATACTAGGGTTTGAGAGAGGCAAACGTTTTTTCTCAAGGAGCCAGCTTGGGTTTTGGATTTTCAGAGCTTTAAGGAGAGGTAAACCTTGGGAGATCGAAGCCCACACATTTTCTCCAAGGAGAATCGAGGAATACAGTAGAAGACGTGGATTTGAATCGCTTGCGCCGTAGAGATTAAGGTTAACGTTATGTTCAAACTCTCTATAGAAATTCATATCTTAAAAAGAGGGACCGAGATCCGTTGTCCCAACAAAATCTGCTAAGGACATTTGGGATACAATTCAAATCATATGTGATGGAAATGAACAAGTGAGGGAAAATAAGATACAACTTCTAATCCAGCAGTATGAGCACTTTCATTGTGAAGACGGTGAATCTTTAAGTGACATTTTTAGTAGGTTTCAAAAACTACTAAATGCAGTGAAGCTGCATGGAAGAGTCTACCAGATAAAAAATTCAAACCTGAAATTCCTTAGATCTCTACCAAAAGGCTGGTAGCCTATGACTGTCTCTCTTAGAAACTCTTAAGATTATAAGGAGTTTACTTTGGAGAGACTGTATGGCATTCTAAAAACTTATGAGATTGAGTTGGAATAAGATGAGCAGTTAGAGAAAGGAAGAAAGAAGGGAGGATCTATTGCATTGGTAGCTGAACAAGAGAGGGTGAAAGAGATGAAGGTTGAAGCTGTGGAATCTGCACCAAACTCAAGAGTTTGTGAAGGAACAAGAAAAGGGCTAATGGCTAAGCATGAAGATCATCTTAGTCGAGATGAACTGGAGGACATAGATGAATATCTAGCTTTCCTATCAAGAAGATTTGTCAAGATCAAGTTCAAAAAGAATTTTGGAGCAACCAAGCCAAATGGAAACATGGTAGATAAATTTAAATTCAAGTGTTTCAAATGTGGCTTGAGTGGTCATTTTGCAAATGAATGCAGAAAGCCTGATTTTGAGAAAAAAAAGTTTGAGCCTGTGGATTATAAAAAGAAATATTTTGATTTTCTCAAATAAAAGGAAAGGGCTTTCCTTACTCAGGAAAATGACTGGGCAGTTGATGAGGTAGATGAAGATGAAGAAACAAGTAATGTCAATCTAGCTCTAATGGCCATATCAAATGAAGCAGAGGTCAGTTCTTCAAACAATCAGGTAATCACTACTAATCTAGCACACCTTTCTAAAAATGAGTGTAATGATGCTATAAATGACATGTCAACATAATTATATCATTTGCGTGTTACACTTAAATCACTCACTAAAGAAAATATAAAAATTAAAGATAATAATCAGTTTTTAAGTGAGAGGAATACTATGTTAGAAACTCAATTTGTTGAGTTTGAGAAACTGAAGATAAAGTGTAAAATTGCAAAAGATGAATTGACTGAATCTTTGAAGAAAGAGGAAATTTTGAGAAAGCATCCTGAACGAGAGCTAGAGGTAATCAAGTCTTGGAAGTCATCAAGAAATGTACATGCCCAAATTGCTAAAGTTCAAGGAATAGGATCATTCTGTGAAGAAGCCTGGAAAAGGAGCAAGGAGAAATTGGATACTGAGTTGGTAGAAGGATTATCAATAGATGTGGAATCAATGGATGATGAAGTTTATCCGTCAAAAACTAAAAAGGATTATCCGTCGAAAGACAAGGAACCACATCCGTCGATATAAAAGAAGCCTATTAGCAAATCCAAGCTAGCTAAACTCAATGATAAATATGGATCAGTTTCCAAGAACTTTATTGCTGGAGAATCAAGTCAAGTTAAGGAGAACAAAAGAGTGAATGTGGGGCATCTGTCAATGAAGAACCGAATGACAGATTGGAGAAAATTGAGGTCAAGGCAAACTCCAAAAGGAAAAACAACAGGAATAAGAAAATAAGAATTAACAAACATAACAACTACACACTTGATGAATATGCACCTAGAAATATTTGTGTTAAGTGTGGTAGTGTTAATCATTTGTTTGTTAATTGCAAATCTGCTATGCCTGCACCTATGTCTGTACCTCCCCTCATTTCCCAACATGCCCACAATGCCTATGAATGTTATGCCTGCACAGAATTTGAATAAACAATTTGCTATTATGCCATTTGCACAAAATCCTTACTATGCTGCATTCAATATTCCTCAAATGCCATTTAGCATGCCATACTGGAATAACATATCTGCACATAATATGCCATTTCATGTTAACCAACATGTGCATGATAATTCTACAATTATGAATGATTTTCAAAGCCCTACTCTAATGACCAATGTTGAATCTCAATCAACTAAGTCAAGTGAGGAAAAGCCCAAGAAACCTAAAAAGAATGCTAACAAGGCAAGACTCAAGGAAACTTGGGTACCAAAATCAACTTGATTTGATATTAATGTGTGCAGGGAAACAAAAAGAGTATGTGGTATCTATATAGTGGATGCTCAAGACACATGACTGGAGACTCTACCCTGCTCACTAAGTTTAAGGAGAGAGTTGACCCTGGTATTACTTTTGAAGATGACGGTAAAGGGTATACTGTGGGATATGGCTTGATTTCTAAGGAGAATGTCATCATTGAAGAAGTTGCTCTAGTGGATGGACTCAAACACAATCTTTTGAGTGTCAGCCAGCTATGTGACAAGGGTAACTCTGTAACCTTCAATTCAGAAGCCTGTGTTGTTATAAATAATAAGAACAATAAAGTGGTTCTCACAGGAGTGAGAAAAGGAAATGTGTATCTAGCTGACTTTAACTCATCCAATGCAGATTCTATTACTTGTCTTTTAAGTAAAGCAAGTCAAGATGAAAGTTGGATGCGGCACAAGAAACTGTCCCATCTGAACTTCAATACTATGAATGAATTAGTTAGGAAAGACCTAGTAAGAGGAATTCATCAAGTTGAGTTCTCAAAGGATGGATTGTGTGATGCATGTCAAAAGGGAAAACAAATCAAGGCTCATTCAAAAAGAAGCTTGAATCTACAATTAAAGAACCACGACAACTATTGCACATGGATTTATTTGGACCAGTCAATGTGTTGTCAATCTCAAAGAAAAGATATTGCCTAGTGATTGTGGATGACATCTCAAAGTTCTCTTGGACATATTTCCTCAAATCTAAAGATGAAGCTAGTGAATTAAAAAAAACTAATCAGTGGCAACTTCAGTATTTTTTTACAACTTTGTGGGTACAATGCTAAAAAAGGGTTGAAGTTACCATTCAAAAGGGGCAGTAGGAACTATTATATACTTAGATTTCTTCTTAATTATTACTATATAATTTAGTTAAATAATCTCATTTTAAACTCTTGTTCAGTTCCCTACAACTATAGTATAATACAAGATTTATTTATTCAAAATAATTTCTTTCATTTCATCAGGTACGATTATTAGTAAATACATAATTAAATGACATTTATTTGTTATATGTTTTTCATCTTAAATTAAAATTCAGTTTTATACAAATCATATTTAAATAATACTATTAATTATATTACCCTAAAAATTTTAATTTTTAATATTAATATTTTTAATCTTGGTCTTTATTTTGCCGTAGTAAATGGGTTATAGTCTACGAGCTTACGACTGCCATATTTAAATCGACAATGAATTAGTATTTATTGTTGGTTTATATCAAATCCATATAAACGATATATACAGTTAAACCTCAATATAGTAACAATCGAAAAAGTAATAACCTCGCTAAAATAATATTTTTCTCCAGTACCAATATAATGGACACAGTATATTTTTACTCCCGATAAAGTAATAAACTTGCTAAAATAATTTTTTTTTCTTGGTACCGGCCCTATTACTTTAAACATGTTTAACTGTAGTATCTATTTTGATCGTAATAATATAAATTCAAAAACTGAGTTTTGATTTTTATAAGATTTTTAAAACAAACTGGGGACCGATTCCCTTTAAAGCCTTTAATTTCTGGTTAAAAAAATGAGGAGCTTAAGAGTTGCTATCAACAAATGAGAATTTTTTTTGTTCCTGTTACAACAATTCAGAGCAAGGATTTAACAAATGAAGGCTAATTAGGCACGGGACTAAAGATTGGTGCAGAATAAAAATTTTGACATTTCTGACCAAATTGCTACTTTAAAAGATCTTTACAAAAAAAAAAAGGAAGATTGGAAATTTGATCGTAAGATTCCTTTTGTTAAAAAGCTCCAATTTTCTTACAGAGTAAGTGTATCGAATATTAAACAGAAGGTATGTATGAAATGAGAAATTGACGAACACATAAACTTTCAAGTATTTTCACATGACGGTACAGTTTAGGCAACGTCAAAACTCAATCCATGAATTCATGCAAGGTCATACTTGGATCACAGTTTTCTTTAACTCCTTTAAAAAATCTTCTCGGCTCATAAATAAATCTAAAAGTAAAGTTGTTGACTTTGGAACCCAATCAACCGATGGATATGGAAAACAGGGTTTTCATAGCTCCATTCACCCTAAAGGAAGTAGAAGCTAATCTACAAAGCCTCATTTCCTCGAAAGCACCGGGACACGATGGTCTTGATGAAACTTACTTCAAGGATTTCTGGGATTTTCACAAAGGTGACTATATAAAGATGATTAATATCTTTCATTATTTAGGTTCTTTTTGTTGAAAAAATTTAGTATTTAAGAGTAAGACCCCGTTTGGTATTACTGTTGCAGACAGTTATAACAGCTTTTTGCTGAAAAGCTGTAATAAAGATGTTTGGTAAATTCTAAAAGCTGTTATCTGGAAAAGCGCTTTTGGTCTAAAAGTTGCTGTTAGCAAAAATAAGTCCCCCGTGCTTTTGGAAAAAGCAGTTTTCAGTTTTTGTAAGAAATAACTATCAGTTTCACCATCAAACGTTCTCAAAAACATTAATTTTATATATTATATCTCAAAACATGCATAAATTAAAATAATTACCAAACAGTCATCTAATTTTCCTACCAACCTTTTTTTCACCAACATTTTTCTCACAGCACAGCAGTTTTCAACAGCACTCCCAAACAGAGCCAAAATTGTAAATCATTTTAAGACTCTATACGAGTGCGACACAGTATGTGTTAGTGATGTATAATTTGTTGGAACGTATTCTTCTCTATGAAGGTAATCCTGAGAGTTGATCTGGAAAGACATCGGAAAATTCACACACCACGAGAATGTCTTCGATTTTCGGATTTTCTTTTTCTGTATCTAATACATAGGCTAAATAAGCTTTACATCCTTGGCGTAAAAATCGTTTCGTCTACATCATCGTTAAGAACATTTGCTTCTGTTTCTAGCCTTTGAATGTTACCGTTGCATTTTCTCCAGTTCACAGATTCACTTTCTTATTTGCGCAATCGATCTGGGTATTATTACCGGCTAACCAATCCATTCCTAAATAAACATCAAATTCTCTTAACTTGAAAGGTATCAAGTTAACTGAGAAATGATGTCCCGCTATTTTGATATCGCACCCTGGACACACTCGATTTACCGTAACTTGATCGTCGTTTTCTAACTTTATGATTAACGTTTCGTCCAACTGTTGGATTTCACAATATAACTTTATTGTAAACATATAAAAATTAAAATATTTAAATTTTTTCACATTTAAACATCCAAACACAGATACCACTTAACAGATAATTCACCAAAATTCATATAATAAACACTGAATATTTAATTATTGGTAAAAATAATTACATGATATATCTCAGATATTACACAACATACTCATCCCATAAATCTTTCAATTTATGAAAATAAACCTCAACCGATTTGTTGCCTTGCTCCAAACTGTGAATATCTTTAAGGACTTGAAGAATTCTATGTCCACTAACACCAGAAAATCTTTTTCTCAATTCATTCTATACTTCATTGGCAGTGGTTACATAGTTCAGTCCATCTGATATATCATCAACAATCGAATTGAGAATCCAGGTTATAACCAAATCGTTTACTCTCTCCCCTTATACACACAACAGTGAATCAGATTTTGGCTTCGGATAAACTCCATGTACCAAAATAAAATTGTTACGAGCATTCAGAGTAATATGCTTAGATCTACTTGTTAGGAATATGTTGTGAATTTGATGATAAGTTGAACAAAACACCTTAGTATATTTAACTTAGTATTTTTATTGCTCTCGATGGATGTTCTAATATAGTCCCGACGGATGAACTTTATTGTCCCAACGGATGACAATTTTGTTAGTGTTTGTGCCCTAGAGACAACACTATGATGTTTTAGTTTAAGACATTAAGATTATTAATGTTTATGTTCTATTGATTATTCTCTTTATAATTTATTAATTCTTAATTTACTGTGATATAAATGTTAGATTAATAAATGTCCTTGGAGTATGATATGCAATTCTATATCTCTAAGTACGTGACTTAGAAATGAGATTATGAGAATAGTATCAATATTCCTAAAGGTCCCTAGTCGATCGAGTATTATTATTAAGGGACAATAATAATGCATTAAGACTGGTGTGTTTGTTGACTGATGATCACATCTCATTGATCATAGGTATAGTGATTCTAAAGTAAAAAACACAGGCAGATGTATATGTACATGGTGCTGGACAGACCCAATGTGAGATTCTACATGTCTGTTGTGTCATAAGTAATTCTCACAGTGATAATGATGTAATGGTCCTTAGACCTGAATTCATTATATTTCTATACGAGAATTAACATACATTGATTTCATTAAAAGTTATCCTTGACCGGGGAATGATAAAAGTGGACATTGGGTATATTATGAATTGTATGAGAACTATGAATTATATAGATGGGATTTAACCCTCCTATTTTAGGAGTGATATTATTGGCCTCTTGTGTGAGCTAGACTATGAAATACGTAGCCACGCTCAAATGTTGATTTGATATGATAGTTTACTCATTGATCAAGGAAACTTGGATTAAACTATGATAAGGATTACACATTATTGGATAAAGGAGTAATACGCCCGAGTGTATCCCCGTGGGGTGCACCGGTGTTATTTGTAAAGAAGAAAGATGGAAGTATGAGGTTGTGCATTGATTATCGTGAATTGAATAAGTTGACGATTAAGAATAAGTACCCTCTACCGTGAATCGATGACTTGTTTGATAAGTTATAAGGAGCTACGTGTTTCTCCAAGATTGATTTAAGATCTGGGTATCATCAGCTAAAGATTAAAGCGGAGGATGTACCCAAGACAGCGTTTCGAACAAGATATTGACACTACGAGTTTTTGGTAATGGCGTTTGGTTTGACGAACGCGCCAGCCGCATTTATGAATCTTATGAATAGAGTGTTCAAGCAATATTTAGATAAGTTTGTTATAGTGTTTATTGATGATATATTGATTTATTCCAAGACAGAGGAAGATCATATAGAGCATTTGAGGATTTCCTTGGAAATTTTGAGAAAAGAAAGGTTATATGCCAAGTTTTCGAAGTGTGAGTTTTGGCTAAAGGAAGTACAATTTCTTGGACATGTAGTCAATAAAGAAGGAATCAAAGTAGATCCAGCCAAGATAGAAGCTGTGATGAATTGGGAGAGACCCAAGACTCTCACGGAGGTCAGAAGTTTTCTGAGATTAGCGAGATACTATAGAAGGTTTGTGCAAGATTTCTCTAAGATTGTTGTTCCATTGACTAAGTTGACAAGGAAGAACGAGAAGTTTGTATGGACGGATAAGTGCGAGGAAAGCTTTCAAGAATTGAAGAAGAGATTGGTAAGTGCCCCAGTGTTGGTGTTACCAGATGAGAAAGGAGAATTTGTGATCTTTAGCGATGCTTCGTATAAAGGACTTGGATGTGTATTAATGCAACACCGGAAGGTAATAGCGTTGCGTCAAGGCAACTAAAGCTGCATGAACAGAAGTATCCCACACATGATTTGGAATCGGCAGCAATTGTGTTTACCCTTAAAATTTGGAGGCATTATTTGTACGGGGAAAAGTGCGAGATCTATACAGATCATAAGAGTTTGAAGTATATTTTCACTCAAAAGGAATTGAATATGAGATAAAGAAGATGGCTAGAATTAATCAAAGATTATGACTGTGCAATAAATTATCATCCTGGAAAGTCAAATGTGGTAGCAGATGCTTTAAGTCGCAAGGAAAGATTGAATATGTTAACTTCGTCGGAGGAATTGATCAAGGATTTTGAAAAGATGGAAATAGAAGTGCAGACCCCAGAATTTGGAGGTGAAGCAATGTATGCGATGTCATTTCAACCTGAAATTTTGGAAAAGATTCGACGTTGTCAAGAGCAAGTGATGAACCGAGAGAAGGATACGTTGTTAGGAGAGGTAATCAAAACTCAAAAAGATGAAAAAGGAATATATTATGTTAACTCACGTATTTGGATACCTAATGTTATGGAGCTAAAGCATGAGATTTTGTATGAAGTGCATAACTCGAGGATTTCAATTCACCCTGGAAGTACGAAAATGTACAAAGATTTAAAATAGAGTTATTGGTGGCCAAACATGAAAAAGGAAATCGTGGAATGGATAAGTAAGTATTATACGTGTTAAAGAGTAAAAGCGGAACATCAGAGACCAAATGGATTGCTTCAACCACCAGACATACCAGAATGGAAATGGGAACATATCGCGATGGATTTCGTGGTAGGATTACCAAAGACCAATTCTAATCATGATGTGATTTGGGTAATAATCGATTGATTGACGAAATCAACACATTTCTTGCTGATAAATGAAAGGTTTTTGTTAGAAAAGTTGGTCAAATTGTATTTGGACGAGATTGTGATGCGTCACGGAGTTCCAGTATCTATCGTGTCTGATAGAGACTCGAGGTTTAACTCGAGATTTGGCGACAATTTCATGATCATTTGGGAACTAAGTTGAAAATGAGTACGACATATCATCCGCAAACTAACGGACAAAGTGAAAGGACAATTCAGACAATCAAGGATATGTTGCGAACCTATGTATTAGATTTTAAAGGAAACTGGGATGAACATTTACCATTAATTGAGTTTTCCTACAACAACAGTTATCACGCGAGCATTGGCATGCCGCCTTATGAAGCGTTGTATGGAAGAAAATGTAGATCCCCTACATATTGGGACGAAGTTGGTGAGCGCAAGTTTATTGGCCCAGAACTAGTTCAACAGACAAAAGCAAAGGTGGAAGTGATTCGAAAAAGGTTAATTGCTGCTCAAGATTGACAAACAAAGTACGCGAATCGAGAACGAAAAGATATGCAATTCGAACCTGGAGACAAAGTATTGTTAAAAATATCTCCTTGGAAAGGTTTAACCAGATTCGGAAAGAAAGGGAAGTTGAGTCCTAGGTATATTGTACCATTCGAAGTACCACGACAAGTTGGAAATGTGGCTTATGAATTAGCGCTACCTCCGCCAATGCAACATCTTCACAATGTGTTCCACGTATCTCTTCTAAAGAAGTATAATGCTGATGCAAGCCATGTGATCGAATTGGAACCAGTGGAAATTTAACCAGGTTTATCTTATGTGGAACAACCAGTTCGAATCTTAGATCGAAAAGAGAGGACACTTAGAAATAAAGTTGTACCTCTAGTTAGAGTGTTGTGGAGAAATCCATTAGTGAAAGAGTCAAATTGGGAATTAGAAAGTGAAATACAAGAAAAGTATACCCATCTATTTGCTTAGACTAGATTCTGAGGACAGAATCCTTTTAAGGGGGGTAGATTGTAACGACTGGGAATTTCGCAACATAATTAAGTGAATAAAGTATGATTTTTGTGATGTAATTAAAAATTATATGATTAAATGATTTTGTTGGTTAATTGTCCTTGTTGTATATTAGTAACTGGGAGCGTAGAAAGATGCGTTCCAATTTGATGCGTTAGCTTAGGGGTTAAGCTGTGTTGTCGGGTCGTCAGATATAATGGAACCCGTCTTAAAAGGGATTAAAGTGTTTAAATGTAAACTATGTATTGATATGTGAAATAGAATGTTTAAGTGAGTATTATGTTCTAGTGACGTGTCGGTTGGTAAAGATAATTGTGAAGCGTAATTGAAACGCTTAGCGTCGGGCCGTCAAGCAGATCGCAACCCGTTACGCAAAAAGAGGAATAATAATAAAAAGGGAAATTTCATGATCAGACATGAGTTGTGATTTGTAAATATATGTGCTTGCTTGTCTGTATGCATGATTATGTGATTTATTAATTTTTAAAAGGATTTGTAAATTGATTTATTGATTTGGAAATTTTATGAATGATCTAGATGGGATTTAACCCTCCTATTTTAGGAGTGATATAATTGGTCTCTTGTGTGAGCTAGACTATGAAATACGTGGCCACGCTCAGATGTTGATTTGATATGATAGTATACTCATTGATCAAGGAAAATTGGCTTAAACTATGATGAGGATGACACATTACATGCCTCTAGTTTAATCTATAATATTAGGTTAAAGGGATTATATTACATTGCACATTATTCACAAAAGGTTTAATCGATCACCGATTCAATTATTATTACTTGGGTAGCAATGATGTATTACAAGATGACGCTCATTGTTTACGATTTTAAATTAGATTTAAAATTCGTTGCCAACGTAATAATAACCTATAGGGTCACACACTAAGAACGCTTGAAGGATTATTTAATTTAAATTGGATTTAAATTATATTAAAGTAATTCGAATTATTTATAATATTAATTAAGTATGACTTAATTAATTAGATAAATATTGATATTCGAATTTACTAATATTAATTATGAAATTTATTTGTTAAATAATTAAGTGAGACTTAATTATAATATAAATAGGAATTTCAAATTAATAATAACTCCTAATTAGTTAAGAGTTATAATTCGTTTTTCTACTCTCTATATAATATCTCTCGTGTGGCTGATTTTGCAAACAAGACTTTTACTAAAACCCTAGCCACCAAGAGAGAAGATGGAGAGAGCAAAAAGAAACGATTTTGTGCTAGTACACAAATGCATCACGAGAGCGGGATGCGTGGTGATTGAACAAGCTTTGGATCTCCACTAGTCAACCAATTTTTAAAGCTTCTTAAGGTAAACAATCTGATCTACGGATTAAATATATATTTTTCGCATGGATCCCGCGGTGGGTTTCAAAAATTCTGATTTTTATGTTTTTAATTACCGTTTTCGTTGCTTTTATGTGCTCGAAACCCAACAATGGCTTCAGAGCTACTTGCGAAAAGTGTTTAATTCATTTATGTGTTTACTGGTTTTATGATGATAATATGTATACAATATTCTATGACTATTATGTATGCGATTTTGTATGTTTTACATGTTGTTATGTTTATATATGCGTATGTATATATGTGTTTTGAATATATGATATTCATGAGAGTTGTATAATCATATGATGATTATATAATCTGTATATATACTGATATATACATGGTTTATATTTGTTCTTATTATAAGAATCGTATTTGATACGATTCTGAATCAGATGCAGCGGATTTGCTGAAATCTGTGTTTGGTGTCCGATTTTAGCGAACGATTACGCTATTTCATATGAAATCGAGCGTCTGAACGTAACTGATAGCTAAAGCTATCTTTGACGTCATTAGACCCTATAATCTGCGATTTAATGTTATCAGATTTAATTTCGAATTTTCTGATTTTTTCAATATTTGGTTTTTATGATTAGATCATGATGGGTATGATATGCTAAGATCAGATTATGTGTTTTAACATGTTATTTTGTGTTAATTGAGCATGGTGGATGGTTATGGCTTATGACCTTAGGTTAATGGTTTTGGTTTTTCAAATACGGCTTGCATGTCATTTAATCTTGTAATTATTAAATCTCAAATATAACTCGAGTTCTTCTTGTAAGTTCATTAGATTAGTTTTCATATTTCATTCTTGTAATGTACATGAAGACATGAAGATTTGAAGATCAAGGGTAATCTCACACGGAGGCCATCCAAGGAAGCAATACAAGAAAAAGGACATGTAATAGTTAGCCTGTATTTATTTTCCATCTTAGATTGACCTAGATCTTTGTTATTAGCTTGATAAAGATCACATAGTATGAAGCCATAACCATCCACATTTATTTATTGCACTTTACATGCGCATATGATGAATGTATGTGTAAAGTAGTTTATAAAGATGCATGCTTAATTAGATTAAGGATGTATGTATTAGATAAGAAACCCATGTCATGCTTGCTAAATAAGATAAAATCTGTAACGATTTAAGATTTTAAAATAAACAAACGATTATAAGATTCTCGTGTTTATGAAACACGGAATAAAATACAAATTTTCTTTATTTTTGATATGGGGGGATTTTGTCAAAAGCGAGTTCATTGAACTTGTAAGGTTGTGGGTTTGAAGCGAGACCGTTGTGACTCCCTCACTACCTGGAAATTAAACCATTGACAAATATTGATTTGAAGTATTTTATTCAAGGAAAAATTCGGAATCTCTTTATGATGGGATCATGATCGTTTTAAAATTGACAAAACCCTAAAGTTAATATTAAGTTGATCAGATTCCTTTCAATGAGTCTAATGCGTTAACCCCTAGATCGACCAGGAGTGGGTTCGCCAAAGCGAAGTACTCCTATATATCGTGGGAGATGTGTTGAAGTATATTGATACATTTTGACTATTGGGTTTGACTTAACTAAGTTATCACAATATGATTGTGAACTTAGAGGCATAGAGTTTGGCGAGATTTATTAGATAAATATGAACAAATGTTGTTCCACCAAGCTATCCAAGAGTTACATAGTTGATATAATTGACAAATGTTATCTACCTAAATAATCATGTTTTAGGAGAAAAGCCAAAGCTGACCTAACGCATGGTGAAATATGGATCTTGGCTCACTAGAAATGATATAGAAGATATTTTTTCCGAATTAATAGTTAGGGTTATTGATTTGATAAAAATAGTGGGAGATATATATTGTAAATATAAATATAAATATATATATAAATAATCACTTGAACATAATTTAATGATCATCTATAGACTGTCATTTTATGCACTTTAATATTGTAGATATCAAATGACAAATAACACAAATAACTTCTCTATGTAATAGTCCTTGAGAAGGACAAGCTGACATGAAATAATTTCCTCGATTGACATGGGAACTTGAGGATTGTCCTCGGGTTCAAGGATGTCACTCAAACCCCTCCCTTATTTCTTCTAGCTGAGAATAAAACATGTGCAAAATAAAATGCTTACCAAAAGCAAATTAATTATGCAACTGATGTTTCATGTCTCATGCTTGTAATTATGAGTGCTGAGCTTTAGAAGCAACAAGAGCATAATGATACTTCAAAAGATGTTTGAAGGATAGGCTCGTCAAAAAGATTTGACAATAATAAGGCGCCATACTTTTATATTAATGGGAGAATCATATCCGGTTGGACCACATGTTCTAAAGGTGATAGGCATATGTACCTTGATATTTTGGGTTTCAAGAATGGTCTAGAGACTCAGCTTGATTTGATTAAACGATCTTTGAACAACTTCTATTCTTAGTTTGTTAAAAACAAAAGGAATGAGATAGACAGAACACTCACTGAGTTGTTAAGCATGTTTATAAATGCTGAAAATAACACGGTAAAAGCATGAATTATGTCCATATTGATGATGTACACATGGAATGCAAATGGGAAGGGAAAGTGGACAGACAAGGTGAAGATTTGATCTTATTCGGTACCAAACCAAAGTCCAATCCCAAAGGGCTTTTGAAGCCTAATAGTGGTGTTGCTAAAGGAGATGATTGTCATTTCTGTGGAAATAACTGGATGATTGGAAGTTAAATTGTTGAGCTTGTTTTGAAGATCTAAAGAAGAAGACTAGCAATGGTCAAACTTCAGGTATCAGGTTAGAATTGGAGCAAAAGTTGTTGCTCTAGTTGAAGGAACTCGATACCTAATTTTGCCCATATAGGTGAGATTGAAAACTTGATAAATTGTTATTACGTGCCTTCCTTTAGGGGATACATTAAATCAATTTCTTGTTAGGACATGAAAGGTTTTCATTTTAATTAAATAAATAATAGTTGTTTATTCTATTTTAATAATAAGGCCTATAATGTTGCACAATTAGTTAACAATTTATATGTTCTAAGATGACTCAAATTAAACATTACCTCTACCATTGTCGTTAATCCATATTAATGAGAAACGCATTTCTGAGTTACCTATAGATGGATACTTGGATAAGTTTGATTTTGAATCATACGAAAGATGCGAACTTTGTCTCATTGGCAAAATGACTAAAGCTTCTTTTACCTGATCAGGTGAAAGGGCCACCGAACAATTATGACTTATACATAATGATGTATGTGGTTGAATGCGTATGATGGCAAAGGGTGGCTTATACTACTTCATAACATTTACTAATGATTTCAGTAGATATGGATATGTGGTTCTTATGGAGAACAAATCCGATTCTTTTGAAATGTTCAAAGAATATAAGGACGAAGTAGAAAAACAAACAAGGGAAAAGTATAAAAGTTTTACGATCAGATCATGAAGGAGTATACTAAAACCTCAATTTCAAGAGAGTGTGATAGTGTATCATAACTTACTCCTTCCGGAACCCCTCAATGGAATAGAGATTCTGAGAGGAGAAATCATACCTTGTTGGACATAGTGCGATCAATGGAGTCAAGCGGATCTTCTATTTAGTTTCTAGGGTTATGCTCTATAAATGGCTGCATATACACTTAACCAAGTTCTGACTAAAACGGTTCAAAATACTCCGTATGAGATATAAAGTGATAAATGTCAAAGCATGTCATTTATGAAAATTTAGGGACGTGAAGCGTTTGTAAAACGTTTAGCCTCTGACAAGCTTGGACCATAATTAGATAGATGCTATTTTGTGGGACACCCAAGTGAGACTAGGGTATAGTTTTTATAATCCTTCCGGGAACAAAGTGTTTGTTGCTCGGGCCGCTGTATTTTTTGAGGGAGAACTACTTTCTAAGAAAATCAGTGGGAGGATAATACATCTCGATGAAGATCGAGAACCACAGGATAACATCGAACCAGAGTTGGAATAAGATCAGGATGTACATCAAAATGTTGAAAGTAATCATGTCCAAGAAACACAGGTTATTCATAGATCTAGTAGGATTCACCAAGAGCCCGGGAGAAATTATGAACTTCTTTTGACTCAAGATGGTGATGTGATGCCTATGGATAATGATAAGCCTCTCACCTACCAAGATGCTATGAACAGTTCAGACTCCAAGAGATGGCTAGAGGCCACGAAATCCGAGATGGAATCCATGTATCAAAATTAAGTACTGACTTTAGTTGATCCACTCGAAGGGGTAAAACCTATAGGGTGCAAGTGGGTTTTCAAGAAGAAAACTGACATGGATGGTAAAGTACAGACTTATAAGACGCGACTAGTGGCAAAAAGTTTCAAACAAATTCATGGTATAGACTATGATGAGACTTTTTCATCGGTTACTATGGTCAAGTCCATCAGGATTTTGTTAGCAATAGTTGCTTACTTTGACTATGAGATTTGGCAAATGGATGTCAAAACTGCTTTCTTATATGAGAGCCTTGAAGATGATGTATATATGATACAACCTGAGGGTTTTGTCGATCCAAAGTTTGCTAAGATAGTTTGTAAGTTGCTTCTATCTATTTATAGATTGAAGCAAGCCTCAAAGAGAATGAATATTCATTTTGATGAAACGATCAAAGAGTTTGGCTTTATTCAAAATGAAGATGAACCATGTGTTTGCAAGAAGGTTAGTGGGAGCCATGTGACATTCCTAGTATTATATGTAGATGACATATAACAAATCAGGAACATCATACCTTCTCTACAGGCTGTTAAGACTTGGTTGAGAAATAGTTTCTCGGTGAAAGACTTAGGCGATGCTACCTATATATTAGGGATCAAGATCTATAGAGATAGATTGAAAAGATTAATCGACCTATTCGGAGTATATATATTGATAAATTATTACATCATTTTATGATGCAAGAGACAAAGAAAGGATATGTTTCGATGTCTTATGGGATAGTGATTTCAAAAGATAATTTCCCTCTAAATCATTAGATGATAAGGCCCGTTTAAGAAAGTTCCAGATGCGTCAGCAATTGGATCTATAATATGTACAATGATATGTATTTATCATGATGTTTCATATGCTTTGAGCATGACGATCAGATACCAGTCTAATCCAGGTGAGGGTCACTTGATAGTTTTCAAGAATATTCTTAAGTACTTAAAGAGGACTAAAGATTTATTTTTGGTGTATGGAGAAGATAGGGAACTGGTTGTAAAGGGTTACACTGATACTAGTTTCTGAACCTAATATTTGGACAGACAATGATGATTACGAGTTTATGTCTATTTTGTGTTTTGTCTAAATATAATTGATGTTAGCTTGAATAGTTCATAGCAAGAATATTGATGATTTTATAGAAGCCAAATATATTGATATTTTTTTTTGAAACAACCATGGAGACTGTTTAGGCATGTCCTTAGGCAATATCGCCTTATTAATGAGATTAATGATTAAGGAGATATAAATGTAAAGTGCTAATAATGATAGTGTTGCAGACCCACTGACTAAGGCTTTGTCGCAGCAGAAGTACGATGGTCATACTAGTTCCATGAGTATTAGATACATGGGTGATTGGCTCTAGTGCAAGTGGGAGATTGTTAATGTTTATTCCCTAGAGACAACACTATGATGTTTTAGTTTAAGATATTAGGATTATTAATGTTTATGTTCTATCGATTATTCTCTTTATAATTTATTAATTCTTAATTTACTCCGATATAAATGTTAGATTAATAAATATCCTTGGAATATGATATGCAATTCTATATCTCTAAGTACGTGACTTAGAAATGAGATTATGAGAATAGTATCAATATTCCTAAAGGCTCCCTAGTCGAGTATTATTATTAAGGGATAATAATAATGCATTAAGACTGGTGTGTTTGTTGACTGATGATCCCATCTCATTGATCATAGGTATAGTGATACTAAAGTAAAAAAACACAGGCAGATGTATATGTACAAGGTGCTAGATAGACCCAATGTGAGATTCTACATGTCTATTGTGTCATAAGTAATTCTCACAGTGATAATGATGTAATGGTCCTTAGACCTGAATTCATTATATTTCTATACGAGAATTAATATATATTGATTCCATTAAAAGTTATCCTTGACCGGGTAACGATAAAAGTGGACATTGGGTATATTATAAATCGTATGAGAAATATGAATGATCTAGATGTGATTTAACCCTCCTATTTTAGGAGTGATATAATTGGCCTCTTGTGTGAGCAAGACTATGAAATGTGTGGCCACACTCAAATATTGATGTGATATGATAGTCTACTCATTGATCAAGGAAACTTGGATTAAACTATAATGAAGATGACACATTACATGCCTCTAGTTTAATCTATAATATTTGGTTAAAGGGATTATATTACATTGTACATTATTCACAAAAGGTTTAATCGATCACCGATTCAATTATTATTACTTGGGTAGCAATGATGTATTACTAGATGCCGCTCATTATTTATGATTTTAAATTATATTTAAAATTTTTTGCCAACGTAATAATAACCTATAGGGTCACACACTCAGAATCCTTGAAGGATTATTTAATTTAAATTGGATTCAAATTATATTAAAGTAATTCGAATTATTTATAATGTTAATTAAGTATGACTTAATTAATTAGATAAATATTGATATTCAAATTTACTAATATTAATTATGAAATTTATTTGTTAAATAATTAAGTGAGACTTAATTATAATACAAATAGGAATTTCGAATTAATAATAACTCCTAATTAGTTAAGAGTTATAATTCATTTTTCTACTCTCTATATAATATCTCTTGTGTGGCTGGTTTTGCAAGCAAGACTTTTACTAAAACCCTAGCCACCAAGAGAGAAGATGGAGAGAGCAAGAAGAAACGAGTTTGTGCTAATACACATCCAATCCTTGAGTTCAAGCATTCGTGTGGATACCGATAGAGCGTAGATCGCGAGAGCGGGATGCGTGGTGATCGAACAAGCTTTGGATCTCCATTAGTCAACCAATTTGTAAGGCTTCTTAAGGTAAACAATCTGATCTATGAATTAAATATCTATTTTTCGCATGGATCTTACGGTGGGTTTCAAAAATTTTGATTTTTACATTTTTAATTACTGTTTCCGTTGCATTTATGTGCTCGAAACCCAACAAATTTAACATCCATCGAGAGTGTAGCTTATGTAACAATAAATATTGTAACACATTTCTACAAACAACAATGTTTTAATTGAGTAGATACTATAGGATTCTGTGAGTCATGTTGACTACTAGATTGATATGCAGAATAGGTTGGCTAATTGTAAATATAAGATGTCTTGTAATTATGCGTAAGTAAAATAGAATCAAGTGACAAAAAGACTCCCGACGGATTATCTATAAAGGCTCCCGACGGATGATCAACAAGGCTCCCGACGGATGATCAACACAGTCCCGACGGATAATAATATTCAAAATAGCAGTTGACAGTGACAACACAGTCACATACGTCGGGTGTTTGCAAATGGAATGTGGCAACCTAATTGCGGGATTTAGAGAACAAAGAAGCATTACCATTTCCATGCAATTATGAAGATATTCAAAGATGCTGGATAGAGTAATGTAGCAGCATAAAGTTAGACTAGATTCGATTTGTCTTATTGTCTTATCTTACTATCATGTAACTTGGTGATATATAAACCAAGTGTAGCAAGTAGAACAACTTAACTGAGTAAGCATTATTTTCAGAGAGATAGAAAAGTCTGTATCTGTTAAGAATCTCTTTGTAATTATGTAAGTTCTCTTGTAAGTAGCTGTGTGCTATTCAAGCATCATATAGTTCTCAACTTTATATATATCTCTGGTGGATAAGTTTAAATCCACCCGAAAGTTTTAAAGCTTTGTGTTTTACTGCTTTGTGTTTTGATTTCTATTTTATTCTCATTCCGCACTTCTAGCAAAATTAAACACAGTTATATATTAAGTAAGAACATTCTTAAAATCGGAAAAGAAGCCAGAATTATATTCAACCCCCATCTGTAATTCTTGTTGCATTGTTTGGGAATACAATTGGTATCAGAGCAAGCTCTTGAAGTACAAAGAGTGTAAAGATCACCACTATCAGCAAGATGATCAGAAAGGATGTTAGAGTGAAAATTCCATTTCTGGACAAAGACAATTATCATCACTGAAAGGTGAAGATGCACCTACATCTTTTTTCTCAAGATGAAGCCTATGTGGACTGCATTGAGAGAGGTCCTCATGTTCCTATGAGAGCTGCTACAGGAAATGAGCCATCAGTTCCAAAGCCCGGACATGAATGGTCTGATCCAGACATTGAACAAGTTAGGAAAGATAAAAAGGCCATGAACATATTGTTTAATGGTGTTAATGGTGATATATTTGACAACATTATAAACTGCAAAACAGCAAATGAGGTTTGGGACAATTTTCAAATTATTTGTTATCGAACTGAGCACGTAAGTGATAAGTGGCATTTTATACCACTTAGAACATCTTATAATGGCTTGAATTGATGTCTTGAAATCAAGTATTTTGTGTATTTGATACGTTTTTCTAGTGTTTGTACATTTCAGGGTATTACTTGTGTTTGAGGGGAGATTTCATTAGGAATAAGCCTAAGTATGTGCTTGGAATTGCAAGTGGGAAGTTAGGAGCAGAACGCAACAGAAAACGGGAGCAAATTAATAAATTTTCCAGTGAAGTGCTGGGCGGCCGCTCAGCCTGGCTGGGCGGCCGCTCAGGAAGCTGGGCGCCCGCTCAGGATTGCTGGGCGGCCGTTCAGGGTCGTAAAATAAGATACTAATTTTTAGACTCTTGATTCTGTTGGACTTCCGACTTCTGAGATAGCTGGGACTTGTGGGGCTTCTATATAAGTAGTTTTCAGAGACGTTTCACATGTGGAGAATCGTGGTATCAATCGAGGAGTAAGGAGAGAAGGAAGAAGACCGTTTAACACATCACAACGAAGAAGAGGAAGCATAATTTTCTTGTGATTCTTTTATTTCGTTGTATCAGTGGATGCTAGTTTTCTTTACTTTGAACCTTATTACTCTTGTGACGTACTCTGGTTTTAATAAGTATTTTTATTAGTTATTCTCGTGTGTTATTATCATATTTTCATATGAACCCATGGTGAAGATGAGTTCAATCATGAAATCGTAACGGATTTGCTATGGAATTCTTTAGATAGTTGTTTATATCTTAGTGTGTGATGATTGTATGATATCTAGTACTGGTTGTGCTTATTCATCTTATGTGCGTCGCGAACATATAAAATAGGGTGTTAATCTCTTGTGAAGTGACAGTGGATCTTGAGGTTTAGAACTTGCCATGCCAGCATAGGTTCATGTATGTGTATGCATGATTAGTGGGTAACTCTAACCATTTTACTTGCCCTGTGTAATCATAAGGAATAACTTGTGCTTAAATCATTATGTTGTCAAATTCTGTAGACATATAGGGTCTCAACATAATTGATGCCTATTCAACTTCTATCTTAATTGTGGATGTTTGGTAGAATGGTATTAGTACAATGAAAGTTGGATTTAATCAGTTTCGTGTAGTTCGATTAATATCATCATCGTTACATGCTAAGGGTAATAACAATAACTATTGAAGGAAGTAGTAATGAAGTTATGATCTCATGTGTGTTTAATATTGTTAATTCAAGTGTCAATTAAGTGTTTAATTCTCGTAGTTAATTATAGTTAATAATTAGTTAATCAATTCTACGTGTTATTGTCTTGACATTGAGAAGTAATCATACATTGGTGAGTAAGTGTTAATTGAACATAATTAGTCTGAGTCTCTATGGGAACGAACTAGAAAGTATTCTATATTACTTGCGAACGCATATACTTGCGTGAATTATTAGCGCGCGTGTTTTGTGCCTAACAAGTTTTTGGCGCCGCAGCCGGGGACTCGACGTATTTGTTTAGTTTATGTACTTACCATCAGTGGTCATTAGGACTCATTGATTAAGATGTGTTACTTATTATTTGCGGTTGTGTTTCAGGTACTTTAGTGAGCGTTTATGCAAACACGTTCTCGTACTCGCAAGAGGACTTTAGATACGGCAAAGGAGACAGACTCAGTTCTTGATATTCCGGAGAAGATAGATTTTGAAGATTCGGATAAAGAGAGTGAGCAGAAAGAACCAGTAATCATGGGTGATCGTATAGTTCCGGCAGATCCAGCTCTTATGGACTTTTCTCGGCCTAAAATTGATGACATTCAGTCAAGCATCCTTCATCCGGCTATTCAGGCCAACACTTTTGAAATCAAGCCGAGCACTATTCAGATGATGCAGAATTCTGTTTCTTTCGGAGGTGCTGCGACTGAAGACCCTAACATTCACATCAGGAATTTTGTCGAGATCTGTAGTACTTTCAAATATAATGGTGTGACTGATGAGGCTATCAAGCTGAGGCTTTTCCCATTCTCTCTAAGGGATAAAGCTAAGGACTGGTTACATTCTGAACCAGCTGGATCCATTACTACTTGGAAAGATCTTGCGCAAAAGTTTCTGGTGAAGTTCTATCCAATGGCGAAGACTGCAGCTATGAGGAGTGCTCTTACTCAGTTTGCGCAGCAACCAACAGAATCTTTGTGCGAAGCTTGGGAGTGCTATAAGGAGATGTTGAGAAAGTGTCCACAACATGATATGCCTGACTGGATGGTGATCACTGGTTTTTATAATGGTTTGGGGGCCCAATCTCGGCCAATGCTCGAGCTGGAGGCGCCTTGTGGGCCAAAAGCTATACTGAGGCTTATAATCTTATTGAAACTATGGTTGCAAATGAGCATCAAAACCCAACTCAAAGGATGATGCCTGGGAAGGTACCATGTATTCTGGAAGTTGATGCAGCTACAGCTATTGTAGCGCAACTCTAAGCGCTGTCTTTGAAGGTCGATTCTTTAGCCACTTATGGAGTCAATCCGATAGCTATGGTCTGTGAGTTTTGTGCAGGTTCTTATGCTACGGATCAGTGTTCTCTTGTTAATGAATCTGTTCAGTATGTGAACAATTATCAGTGACCGCAGCAGCCTGTGCCAGCAACTTATTATCCTAACAACAAAAATCATCCCAATTTCAGCTGGAGCAATACGCAGAATGCTATTCAGCAACCATATCAGCAAGGCGTAAGTAAACAGTTTAATCCACCTGGATTCCAGCAACCACAGCATTATACTCAAAGGCAATCATATCCTCAATAAGGAGGTGCTGCTCTACCTTCTAGTGCTGATTTCGAGGAACTCAAGCTGTTGTGCAAAAGTCAGGTTGTTTCTATCAAGACCTTGGAAAATCAAATCGGTCAAATAGCCAATGTAGTGCTCAATCGTTAACCTGGCACACTTCCCAGTGATACTGAAGTTCCAGGCAGGAAGGAAGCTAAAGAGCAAGTCAAAGCTATTACCTTAAGGTCTGGAAAAGTTGCTGATGCTGAAAAAGTGAAAGACGGAGAAGCTGAAGTTGTTGATGAAGAAGAGAAGGAAAAGGAGAAAGCGGCGGAACCAAGGAAGACTACTGTTGAACACACTCTGCCTGAGGGTAATACAGGGGAGAAACAACTCTATCCTCCACCACCTTTCCCTAAGAGATTGCAACAACAAAAGCTGGATAAGCAGTTCGGTAAGTTTCTGGAGGTGTTCAAGAAACTTCACATCAACATACCTTTCGCTGAGGCTCTGGAGCAAATGCCTAGTTATGCAAAATTTATGAAGAGTATTCTTTCAAGGAAGGTAAAACTGGATGACCTTGAGACCGTTGCTCTAGCGGAAGAGTGCAGTGTTGTGCGGCAACAAAAATTACCTCCAAAGCTTAAAGATCCAGGTAGCTTCACCATCCCTTGCACCATTGGAAAGTTGTCTTTTGACAAATGCCTGTGCGATTTGGGAGCAAACATCAATCTGATGCCATTGTCTATCTTCAAAAAGTTGAATTTGCCTGATCCAAAGCCCACCTACATGTCTCTACAATTGGTTGATCGTTCTATTACATATCCACGAGGCATAGTGGAGGACGTGTTAGTAAAGGTGGATAAGCTCTAATCTTGGGAAGACCTTTCTTGGCTACAGGCCATACCTTGATAGATGTGCAGAAAGGTGAACTTACTATGAAGGTGCAGGATCAGGATGTGACATTCAATGTATTCAAGGTGATGAAATTCCCTACAGAAGATGAGGAGTGCTTAAAAATGGATTTGATTAATTCTGCGGTAACTTCAGAACTTGATCATATGCTAATGTCTGATGCATTAGAGAAAGCCTTAGTGGGGGTGTTTGACAGTGATGATGAGGATGGCAATGAGCAACTACAATATCTAAATGCTTCTCCTTGGAGGCGAAAGCTAGATATGCCATTTGAATCTCTTGGTACTTCTGATCTCAAGAATGCTGAAGGAAAGCTCAAACCATCTATTGAGGAAGCACATACTTTGGAGATTAAACCATTGCCTGAACACTTGAGGTATGCCTTTTTAGGTGATGCATCTACTTTGCCTGTTATTATTGCATCTGACCTTTCAGGTAGTGAGGAGGACAAGCTCTTGAGGATCTTGAGAGAATTCAAATCGGCTATCAGATGGACTATAGAAGATATCAAAGGGATCAGCCCTTCGTACTGCATGCATAAAATTCTGCTAGAGGAAGGTAGTAAGCCGACTGTTGAGCAACATCGATGACTTAATCCTATCATGAAAGAAGTTGTGAAGAAAGAAATTCTGAAGTGGCTAGATGCAGGAATCATATATCCTATTTCTGACAGTTCTTGGGTGAGCTCAGTGCAATGTGTACCTAAGAAAGGAGGTATAACTGTGGTAGCAAATGAGAAGAATGAGCTCATCCCCACTCGAACAGCCACATGATGGACGGTATGCATGGATTACAGAAAATTGAATAAGGCCACGAGAAAGGATCACTTCCCTCTTCCATTTATTGATCAGATGCTTGACAGGTTGGCCGGTCATGAGTATTATTGTCTTCTAGATGGCTATTCGGGGTATAATCAGATTTGCATTGCACCAGAAGATCAAGAAAAGACTACCTTCACTTGTCCATTTGGCATGTTTGCTTTTCGCAGAGTTTCGTTTGGCTTATGTGGCGCACCTGCCACTTTTCAGAGATGTATGATGGCTATATTCTCTGATATGATTGGAAATAATGTCGAAGTGTTCATGGACGACTTCTCCTTCTTTGGACATTCGTATGATGAATGCTTGGCGGCATTCGAGACTCTCAAGAAGAGTTTGATAACTGCACCAGTTATTACGGCACCTGATTGGACAGAACCTTTTGAGATGATGTGTGATGCGAGTGATTATGCGGTGGGAGCAGTCCTTGGGCAGCGCAAGAATAATATTTTTCATGTGGTCTACTATTCCAGTAAGACTCTAAATGGAGCTCAAATGAACTACACCACTACTGAAAAGGAGCTCTTGGCTATAGTCTTTGGTTTCAAAAAAATTCGATCTTATCTGCTTGGGACAAAAGTGACAGTATTCACTGATCATGCTGCCATTCGCTATTTGGTCTCAAAGAAGGATTCGAAGCCTAGACTTATTCGTTGGGTGCTCTTGCTACAGGAATTTGAGTTCGAGATCAAAGATCGAAAAGGTACTGAGAATCAAGTAGCTGACCATCTCTCTAGATTGGAGAATCCCGATTCTACTTCACATGATAAGACATTGATCAACGAATCTTTTCCGGATGAGGAGTTGTTCGCAATTCAGGAGGAAGAACCATGGTTCGCAGATATTGTGAACTATCTTGTCAACAATATAATGCCTCATAATATGAATACAGCTCAAAAGAAGAAGTTTCTGCATGAGGTGAAGTGGTACATGTGGGATGAACCATATTTGTTTAGACAAGGAGCTGACCATATCATCAGGAGATGAATCCCATTATGTAAGACTGAGGGGATATTACGAGACTGCCATTCCACAGTTTATGGTGGACATTATGGTGGTGAAAAGACAGCAGCTCGTATTCTGTAAGCAGGTTTTTTCTGGCCTACTTTGTTTAAGGATGCACATCAGTTCATTTTAAGGTGTGACCATTGCCAAAGAGTGGGGAATCTTACGAGGAAGGATGAGATGCCGTTAAATGTGATGCTTGAAGTCGAGGTCTTTGATGTTTGGGGAATCGATTTCATGGGACCATTTGTCTCGTCCTGCAATAATCAGTACATCTTGCTGACAGTCGACTTTCCTTTTTCCGTTTTGCTAATCAAATGCATTGTAAAGATTACTCTAAATGGGTAGAAGTCAAGGCTCTACCAATGAATGATGTGAAGGTAGTGTTGAATTTTCTTCATAAGCAGATTTTCACAAGGTTTGGAACGCCATGAGTAATCATAAGTGATGAGGGGTCACATTTCTGCAACCGTAAGTTCACTTCTATGATGCAGAGCTACAATGTGAATCATCTGTTGCTACTGCCTATCATCCACAAACGAATGGTCAAGCTGAAGTGTCTAATAGAGAGATCAAGCGTATTCTAGAGAAAGTTGTTTGCCCGTCAAGGAAGGATTGGTCTTTAAAGCTCGATGAAGCTGTTTGGGCTTATAGAACAACATACAAAACTCCACTTGGGATGTCCCCGATTCAACTGGTTTATGGTAAGGGATGCCATTTACCTGCGGAGCTTGAGCATAAGGCTTATTGGGCATTGAAGAAGTTGAACCTTGATCTAGATGCAGCTGAGAAGAAGCGAATGCTTTAGTTAAATGAACTTGATGAATTTCGACTCCAAGCGTACGAGAACAACAAAATGTACAAGAAAAAAGTGAAAAGGTGGCACGACAGGAAGCTATATCCTAAGTCATTTGTGCCGTGGCGGCAAGTTCTTTTATTCAACTCTCCACTCCGACTTTTCCTTGGAAAGTTGAAATCAAGGTGGTCTGGACCTTTTATTGTCAAAACTGTGTTTCCACATGGAGCGGTGGAGATTTTTGAGAATGATTCGGGCCAAGCATTCAAGTTTAATGGTCAGCGATTGAAGCATTACTATGGGGACACGGTAAACTGGGAAGTGGTTAGTGCCATTTTATTGTCAACTTGAGCAAGGTACTCTAAGTCAAGCTAATGACGTAAAAGAAGCGCTTCTTGGGAGGCAACCCAAGATTTGTTATTATAGGAACCCTTAGAAGTCAGTAACCTATCCAAAAACACAAAAAAATCAGAAAAATTGGGCAAGAAAAAAAAATTTCCAGACACCCTGGGCGCCCGCTCAGGATGCTGGGCAGGCAGCATTGCTGAGCGGCCGCTCAGCCCCCGATTGTCTGAATTTTTTTAGCCTTATAAAAATCCAAAAAAATTAGCAAAATTCAAAATAAAAACACAAACTCACAACCCACGAATTCTTTTCCCATTAACCCACGTTTTCTCCCTCAAACCTTACTCCTAATCAATTTCTAATCCTAATCCCTACCCTATATATACATACAACTCCTCCATATACTCTCCCATATACTTTCAACCTTAAAACTCTCTCCCATATTCAAAAACACAACTCTTAAACACTTTTTCTCAGTTTCGATGGCACCCAAGAGATCACGAACTATTGATAGCAGCAACACCGTTCCTACTGCTGATTCTTCGAGGGGAATTGCTGCGAGACCTCGTTTGTTTGATAGGGCTACTGAGGAGGAGTATACTAGGCTTCTGGCTAAGCCGATTTTGAAGGAGAGGGGATTCCTACCATCGGGGAGGGATGGTGAGTTGTTGTCGATGATTACTGAAAAGGGGTGGATTTCTTTTTGTGAGTCACCGGAGGCGGTTCCGATGAGCGTGGTTCGCGAGTTTTATGCGAACGCAAAGGCTGAAAAGAATGGGTTTACTGTTGTTCGTGGGCTTACTGTGGATTATCATCCGGAGGCGATTCGCTGTGTGATTGGACAGCGACAGCGGAAGCCCACGGAGGATAATTGGAATGAGAAGCCCTCCGAGAAGTTTGATTTGGATTTGATTTATGATACTCTCTGTCAGCCGGGCACGGTTTGGAAGTTCAAGTCTGGAACTAACGAGTATCGTTCTTTTCCGGTGATTGCGATGAATAGGTATGCCCATGCATGGAATGCCTTTATTTGTGCTAATATTTTGCCTACTTCACATGCACATGAGGTTACAGTTGAGCGAGCAAGGTTGTTATGGGGTATTTTGAATGAGGAGTATTATGTGGACCTTGGTGAGTTCATCTACCAAGGGATTCTGAAGTTTTTGAGGGGAGCGAAGCACATGAACATCCCTTATGCATCTACTGTCACGAAGCTATGCCGAGCAGTGGGAGTTCATTGGCCTTCTCACGAGCAGTTACAGATGCCGGCCGCTCCTATTGATTCAGCGACTCTGAATGCGATGCAGGAGTGGATGGGTTGAGAGCCCGAGAAGCATGGGTTGGGTTATCTTCTTCCAGGAGGACGTCCAGTAGCTGGTACTACCATGGCTAGGCTGGGTCGTGATGAGGCAGGCTCTTCTAGTGCTCAGGAGGGTGCTGGGATGGCTGATGCCCAGTATAGGAGGCTGTCGAGGAGGATGGATATAACGACTCGTGTGTTTTTTTTAATTATTTAAATATGTGATTATTACGGAAATTATTAAATAAAATATGTGTATTGGTTTTGACCACTCTGTGTTGGTTGATTATTATATAGGTGTAATTTATAATATACCGGGTTGTTTGTGTGTTTAATTATGGAGTCGTATTGGATTGTTTTCATTTTCAAAAGTGGATTTGGTGCAAATTTATTTGCATAAATATTGGGAATGTTTCAAAAATTATTTTTATGATTTTATAATTACAATAATTATTTTTAGAATTTTATAAAATTAAGAAATCAATATTTTATTAATTATTTATCTTTAAATGATTTTTTGAATGCTTTTATTTGTAAAATCCATATTTAATTTTAAAATTCTTCAAAAATTATGAAACTCATATTTATTTAAGTTTGGAATATTCCGAGAATTTTAAAATTATTTAGGAAATTCTCGGGATTAATTTCACACGCTCGTTGTTTCGCTTCATTGATAAAAGCGGATATAAAGTGCATTTTAAAAATCATTTTAAAATTTTAAAATTTATGTTTTTATTAACTTCGGGATATTTGTAACATTTTAAGACTGTTTTCGTAAATTTCTGAA
The DNA here is from genome assembly GCF_009905375.1 of Apium graveolens. Lineage (NCBI taxonomy): Eukaryota > Viridiplantae > Streptophyta > Magnoliopsida > Apiales > Apiaceae > Apium > Apium graveolens. The sequence continues at coordinate 111,222,445 of NC_133656.1, forward strand.
TTTATTTAAAATACAGCTCGATTTGTTAATTTCGAAAGGGGGATACAAGTTGCATTTCAAAAATGTTTTAAAAATTATAAAAATTTTATTTCATTAGTTTCGGGTTTTTTTTTAGAAAATTTTAGGATTATTTTGGTACGGGTTGGGTAATAATTATTCACAGATTTTACCGTTAAAACCGATTAAAATGATGCGAATCGGCTTGTAATCAGTCAGGACACGACACGTGTCCATTAAACGGGACACGTGCCGCGTAATTAAACGAAGCAGAGGTGGGATTCATTGGGTATGGTAAACATCAATCTGTAGTCTCTCAATCTCTCATCTCTCGTCCTCTCTCTCACTCTACACTCTCTCCCTCCTTCTTCTTCCTTTTCTTTCGGTTCCGTCGTGCTCGGTTTCCTGGCGAGTTCTGTCGCCGCTATGGTACCTATTTATTTCGGTTTCTTTCCTCGCCGTACTCCGGCTTGCTCCGGTAATGGTTCGGCCGCCCATTTTATTTTCCGATTGTGGGCCTGATTCAATCTTACATTCATATATATATATATATATATATATATATCTGTGTGGGTGTGTGCAATTCGTTAGTATATAAATGGTGTGTTATGCTCGTATTTTCCGGCTTATTGCCGGCTGTTTCTGCGACCCAGTTGCTGTGTGTGCTATGTGTGTAATACAGTGTGGGTGTGTGTTTTTTTTTGGGATGTTTTCCCGGCTATCTCCGCATTTCTGATTTGCTGTTGTGGTGTTGCGTGCGTGTCACGCGCGTGCTGTTCTGTTAAATTTGGAATTATAATTATGTTAATCTGATTTTTCTGCAGGAATCTTTTGATTAGTATTCGTGATATTAAATGATTTCAGGCGAGATTAATTTATAAATTATCGGTAGAATTCAGCGTTGGAAACCCGAATTGATAGGGTACCCGTGAACTTTGCCGCCTTCTGCGATGACTATTTACGAGTGGACGGTGGACGATGATGATATATATCTGAGTCCTAATATAATGAAAATAAATAAATGAAAATAAATATGAATAATAATTAATAATTGTGATTGAATTGGAATTTGAAAATGTGTGGGTTTTGATTGGATAATTGTTGCGATTGTTGTGTTTGAGATTTGACGTCGATTGATGTTTCGACGGGTAGTCCGATAAACAAAGAAAACGCTGTCCGATTTTTCGGAAAACTGAATTACGCAAATACAGAAATGTATCCGATGAATATCCGGACGTCGAGAGACTATATATATATATGTGCGTGTTTTATACGAAACCTGATTGTATGACATGATGAAATATTTTTCTAAATCGATAACCTTGATTTCGTAAAATAAAGAGTATAGGTATTTTCCGAAAATGAAGCTGAACCGATTTTCGAGAACGTAAACCCTAAGTAAAACGTGTATTATTATATGAAGTATGTTACGAGTCGGATTTTGTTAACGTTTGGGTAGATTGTTAGGGAGGATATGTCAAGCATAATCGAATGTCTGAGTTAGGATGTTTCGACCTTGTAGGTTATAATCAGGAACCTGGAAATGGCCGATGGACTAGAGATGATCTAGTGGTCAATTGACGAGCTCAGTAGAGTTTCAACATAAAGACCTGAGTGTAAAAGTCGAATCCAATGGGATCTAGTGAATGGACGTTAGAGCCTGAGCAGCAAAGTCGGCTCAGAGTTGATCAGTAATAGTTGTAAAGCCTTGTAAGGCAAGTATTTCTAAACTATTCTTCAAGATATATTACCAATGTTTTCGAACTGTTCCATAGCATGTTGCTATTATTAAGCATAACTCCAATTTTATAATGCATGTGCTTTAAACTATTTACCCTTGAACCCTGAATCTTTCTTGATCTTGAGCCTTGAGCCTTATTCTTTGTAAAACATCCTTTGTTGATCCTCTGATACCAAATCACGCCATTATGATACTACTCCCCAAAGATATATCTACTGAACACCAAACACTGAAACAAAGTTGTTTGAAAACACATAAACTTTTATACTGCAACCATTCTTTATAACATCAAAGAACTATACCTTGAAAATCATTTCTGATCTAATACTTGATGCTGGTACAAATTGAAAACTGTTTCTTATACATACCCTGAAATTCCCTTGAGATATACATAATTTTCCTTATGCTTTTATTCAAGTGTTTCACCATCGTTGATTATGAACTTGTTTTATTGAATTATATCGTTTATCATATTGAACTACTTTAGGATTGGATAGTTTTTATATATGTGGACCAGATTCGTGGTCAGACCATACCAATGGTCAAGTTAGGCCAATGTGTGCCTTGGATCTAGTAAATTAGAGCAGTGTTGTGTGCTTGCTCGGGGTTAGTGCGTGACTGATCAGCAGCCTAACCTTGGTTTTTAAAACTTAAAATGAATATCCAATTCTAATGAATAGTTAAAAAGAAACTTGATTCCTTTGAATCATCTCATTTGATCATGGTTTAACCTCAGTTATCGGTATCATGACTTGCTGAGCTAGATAGCTCACCCTTGCGATTCTTTTATATATTTTACAGTTGAAAAGAATATGGATGATAATGAAGTTCCTCAGTCCAAAGTGCGGGCTAAGGTTCCAGTCGAGTTGGATCGAGCTAGCAGAAGTTTCACGCGATAAAGAGATAGTCAGATTGTAAGAATGATTTTATTATCAATTATAAGTTAAATTAGTTGGGATTTGGTACGATGTAATAATTAAGGTTGTGGCTTGTTTTCATACTTTAACCTGTTGCGATCCATGGTTTTGTGAAGTAGGGTCATTGTAAATAATATTTCTTATACAGGTTGATATATTGTGTTTATGTTGTGAACCCCAAACTTCTGACCCGGGTTTGGAGGGCGCCACAATGGATGCAATGTATGAGTCGCAGAGTAGGTTCGCTTAGGAGCTCAGCTTTGCACTTGGGACTGCTTTCAGAGGCCTTGGAGCTGACATCCAGTGGCCCGTTTTTGGTGAGGACTCTGCTTATCCGCCTCCTGATACTCCACCCTCTGAGGGTGATGATGATGATTTCTCCGAGTAGGTATACCCTGTGTTCCTTTCTACTACCTTCACTGGGGACAGTGAAGATTTTAAGTTTGGGGGTGGTGGTTAAGGAATATTTTTGTGTGTGTGTCATGTAGTTGCATATTCATGATAGTTTAGTTCATATAATTGCATATTTTTGCCATATAGTTTTTTTTATTTTATTTTATAGTTTTATTTATCATGTCATTTAGCTCATGCATATACCATGATCCCTTTTGCGTTGCTTTACCAATTGATTTGTGATATTGATGCGAGTGTAGTGATAGTGTTAGAGTGGTGTTGAGTCTTGTAGGTTAACATGCATGCTAGAAACACTTGTAATTTCACTAAGTCTTAGAGTATGCTTAAGGACTAGATTGTTGTCATGGTTTGATGGTTTTTGAGGTTAATCTATTGATTAAGCTTTGAATTTATAATAGGTTCTTAATGATAAAAGGCATGAAAAGAAAAAATTGGAGTAAAAATTGGAATTCATTGCTAATTGTGGCTAGGCGTCAAATGGCTAGTAGCCGGCTCGTATTTTTATGCGAGTAGTCTAGGGTTGAGCAAGATGGAGCGAAACGCACTTGCTCAGAAATTTGAAAAAAATAGAAAAAAGAAAAAAAAAGAAAAAAAAAGAAAAAAAAGAGAAAAAATAAATAAATAAATAATGCATAGTTGATCACGAGTGGGCTCTTTGGTATTCGAGTTATTAAGTTCTTAGGGGACTTTGTGCCTAGTGACCTAAGGCTTTTATAGTCTGGGATCCGCTAACCTAACGCTCGCTAAATGGATGCCATTGTATAAGTCTTTTGTGGACCTCACTCATTGCACGGTCAAATAAGCATTTGTTGTTGTGTTGAATAAAGGCATGATTCCGTAATAAGCTCCAGTAACCTTAAAGTGTTATAAGTCATTTTCTGCCTAAAATTTATTCTTCGTATAATCATGTGATTTCCTTGAGGATAGTGGAGTTATGATAATTGATCTAGTTTCGAAGCAAATCTGTTAAACATCCGCACACACCAAGTTTCTGGTTGTATGTTAGTTTGCATGATTTGATTGATCTTTATTCGCCTAATTACATTTATTGAGATGTTATGAGTTGGTTGGTTTAGTCGTTGTAAGGGGGATCGCTGCATTTCATATAGATTGCATTCATGCATGTTTTTGTTTTGTTTTTGAGTCTGTGACGCTTGAGGACAAGCATCGATTTAAGTTTGAGGGTGTGATAAGTGGCATTTTATACCACTTAGAACATCTTATAATGGCATGAATTGATGTCTTGAAATAATTGATCTAGTTTCGAAGCAAATCTGTTAAACATCCGCACACACCAAGTTTCTGGTTGTATGTTAGTTTGCATGATTTGATTGATCTTTATTCGCCTAATTACATTTATTGAGATGTTATGAGTTGGTTGGTTTAGTCGTTTTAAGGGGGATCGCTGCATTTCATATAGATTGCATTCATGCATGTTTTTGTTTTGTTTTTGAGTCTGTGACGCTTGAGGACAAGCATCGATTTAAGTTTGAGGGTGTGATAAGTGGCATTTTATACCACTTAGAACATCTTATAATGGCATGAATTGATGTCTTGAAATCAAGTATTTTGTGGATTTGATGTGTTTTTCTAGTGTTTGTGCATTTCAGGGTATTACTTGTGTTTAAGGGGAGATTTCATCAGGAATAAGCCTAAGTATGTGCTTGGCATTACAAGTGGGAAGTTAGGAGCAGAACGCAGCAAAAAACAGGAGCAAATTGACAAATTTTCCAGTGAGGTGCTGGGCGCCCGCTCAGCTTGGCTGGGCGGCCGCTCAGGAAGCTGGGCGCCCGCTCAGGATTGTTGGGCGGCCGCTCAGGGTCGTAAAATAAGATACTGATTTTTAGACTCCTGATTCTGTTGGACTTCCGACTTCTGAGATAGCTGGGACTTGTGGGGCTTCTATATAAGTAGTTTTCAGAGACGTTTCACATGTGGAGAATCGTGGTATCAATCGAGGAGCAAGGAGAGAAGGAAGAAGACTGTTTAGCACATCACAACGAAGAAGAGGAAGCATAGTTTTCTTGTGATTCTTTTATTTCGTTGTATCAGTGGATGCTAGTTTTCTTTACTTTGAACCTTATTACTCTTGTGACTTACTCTGGTTTTAATAAGTATTTTTATTAGTTATTCTCGTATGTTATTATCATGTTTTCATATGAACCCATGGTGAAGATGAGTTCAATCATGGGCTAATCGTGATCATGGGGTCATAGCGGATTTGCTATGGAATTCTTTAGTTAGTTGTTTATACCTTAGTGTGTGATGATTGTATGATATCTAGTACTGGTTGTGCTTATTCGTCTTATGTGCGTTGCGAACATATAAGATAGGGTGTTAATCTTTTATGAAGCGACTGTGGATCTTGAGGTTTAGAACTTGCCATGCTAGCATAGGTTCATGTATGTGTATGCATGATTAGTGGGTAACTCTAACCGTTTTACTTGCCCTGTGTAATCATAAGGAATAACTTGTGCTTAAATCGTTATGTTGTCAAATTCTATAGACATATAGGGTCTCAACATAATTGATTCCTATTAAACTTCTATCTTAATTGTGGATGTTTGGTAGAATGGTATTAGTACAATGAAAGTTGGCTTTTATCAGTTTCGTGTTGTTCGATTAATATCATCACCGTTATATGCTAAGGGTAATAACAATAACTATTGAAGGAAGTAGTAATGAAGTTATGATCTCATGTGTGTTTAATATTGTTAATTCAAGTGTCAATTAAGTGTTTAATTCTCGTAGTTAATTATAGTTAATAATTAGTTAATCAATTCTACGTGTTATTGTCTTGACATTGAGAAGTAATCATACATTGGTGAGTAAGTGTTAATTGAACATAATTAGTCTGAGTCTCTGTGGGAATGAACTAGAAATTATTCTATATTACTTGCGAATGAGTATACTTGCGTGAATTATTAGCGCGCGTGTTTTGTGCCTAACAGTAAGAGACAACAAAATGCAGCTCTTGATTCATTCAGCAATACGAGCATTTTCACTGTGAAGAAAGTGAGTCACTCACTGATATATTTAGTAGATTTCAAAAGCTACTGAATGCTCTCAAGTTGCATGGAAGGGTCTATCAAACAAAAGACTCAAACCTTAAAATCCTTAGATCTCTACCAAAGGAATGGAAGCCCATGACAGTCTCTTTAAAAAACTCTCAAGATTACAAGGAATTCACCTTGGAAAGACTGTATGGAATTCTAAAAACCTATGAGCTTGAAATAGAGCAAGATGAAAGCATGAAGAAAGGAAGGAAGAAAGAAGGATCCATTGCACTGGTTGCTGAGCAAGAAAATGAAAAGGAGATGAAGGTTGAAGCTGTTGAATCTACATCAAATTTAAGGGTCTGTGATAGCAAGGGTAAAGGGGTGGTAGCTGAAAATGAAGAACAGTTGAGCCAAGATGACATGGATGACATAAATGAGCATCTTGCTTTTCTATCCAGTAGATTTGCCAAGCTCAAATTCAAGACGAAATTTGGAGCAGCTACGTCAAATAGAAACATGGTTGATAAGTCTAAATTCAAGTATTTCAAGTGTGGCTTGGTAGGTCATTTTGCAAGTGAATGCAAGAAGCCTGATTCTGGTAAAAATAAGTTTGAGCCTGTTGATTATAAGCAAAAATACTTTGAGTTGCTCAAGAAAAAGGAAAGGGCTTTCATTACACAAGAAAATGACTGGGCTGCAGATGGATTGGATGAAGTTGAAGAAACAAACTATGTCAACCTAGCCCTAATGGACAAATCGGATGAAACAGAAGTTAGTTCATCCAGTAATCAGGTACTCGCCACTAACCTAGCACATTTAACTAAGTCCGAGTGCAATAATGCCATCAATGACATGTCTACTGAGTTGTATCATTTGCGTGTTACTCTTAAGTCTCTCACTAAGGAAATTGCTAAAATTAAATAAAACAATTTTTTTTAAGTGAGAGGAATAATGTGCTAGAGTCTCAATTCATTGAGTTTGAAAAATTGAGAATTGAATGTAAAACTGCCAAGGATGAATTAACTAAATCTTTAAAGAAATAAGAGATCTTAAGAAAGCAACTTGAATGAGAACAAGAAGTAATTAAGGCATGGAAATCATCTAGAGATGTCCACGCTCAAATTACTAAAGTTCAAGGTATAGAGTCTTTTTGTGATGCAGCCTGGAAAAAGAACAAGGAGAAGCTTGATTCCAATCTGGTTGAAGGACTTTCAACGGATGTGGATTCGACTGATGATGAAAATTATCCGTCGAATAATCAAAAGGATTATCCGTCGAAAGACAATGAGCCACATCCGTCGAATGTAAGTAAGCCAGTTAGCAAAGCTAAGCTAGTGAAGTTGAATGATAAATATGTATCAGTTTCTAAAAACTTTGTTCAAGGAGAATCAAGTCAAGTGAGAGAAGAAAAGAGAGTTAATGTTGGTCATCTTTCTATTAAGCAATTGAATGACATATTAGATAAGATTGAGGTTAAAGCAGAATCAAAAAGGAAAAACAACAGAAATGGGAAGGTAGGAATTAACAAACATAACAACTACACACCTGATAAATATGCTCCAAGAAAAATCTGTATTAAGTGTGGTAGTGTTAATCATTTGTCTGTTAATTGCAAACTTACTATGCCTACTCCTATGTCTGCACCTCCTTCATTTCCCAGCATGCCTACAATGCCTGTTAATGTTATGCCTGCATAAAATTTTAATGCACAATATGCTAACATACCATTTGCACATAATCCTTATTATGCTGCATTTAGTATGCCTCAAATGCCATTTAGCATGCCTTACCAGAATAACATGTTTGCACAAAGCATGCCTTTTCATGTTAATCAAAATGTGCATGATAATTCTGCTTCAATAAATGGTTTCAAAGGTCCAACTCAAATGACAAAGGATGAATCTGATATACCCAAGTCAAATGAGATCAAATCTAAGAAACCAAAGAAAAAGGCTAACAAGGCAGGACCCAAGGAAACTTGGGTACCAAAATCAACTTGATTTGATTTTGATGTGTGCAGGGAAACAAAAAGAATCTTTGGTATTTGGATAGTGGGTGCTCAAGGCACATGACTGGAGATTCTACCATGCTCGCTGAGTTCAAGGAAAGAGCTGGCCCAAGTATCACTTTTGGAGATGACAACAAGGGTTATACTGTGGGATATTGTAATATCCGGGATATCGCGTGTAATTATTTTTGTCAATAAATGATTATTATATGATTATTATGTGAATTTTGGTGAATTATCTGATGATTGACAATTATATTTACATGTTTATATGTAATAAGATATGAGTATGTTAATTTTAATAGGTCTAAAATAAAATATAGATAATTTTGATATTTTTCTGGTAATTTTTGGATCGTTATATGATTTTATAATGATTTACAGATTTAATAATTATTGTCAGAATAATTAAAAAATTATTTTATAAAGCCGAGAATCGTCCAACTTCAACCGTTTTTATGTTTTTACAACCCGAAACTCTTCCGGAAACTCCTTCCTAACCTAATCTGGTAATTCCGGACATTTTTCGTATTTTGACTTTTTCGATTCGGTTACGGTTTGACCCGTACGCGCCTCGACGTACAATTTTTGATACTATAATCATTTCGATAAAGCAACAAAACCCGTATTCTCAAAAGACGGGATGGTATTATATTATTTTTGTATAAAGTGTTTTATAAGAAGCCCGGTTGGGATAATTATCCAATACGGGTACCAAATCAGATCGTTTTTGCAGTTACTTAGCGGCTAAGTAACTAATTTATCGATCGAAAATGATCCAACACGATCCAATATTTCATAAATATATATAGCCCTTTTATTATTTCATTTTATTCCTATAATCATAATCGGTCAGTAAATTCCCGTGAAATACAGAGAAAACCCTAATAAAACGTTGCGTTCTTCATAATCAAACCCACGGACGAGGGCGTTATCAAACTCCGATTCGGGCGTGCCATATATCAAATCGAAGCTCTCGAAAAGTACTTTCATAATCAATCATCCGTTTTTATGCAGGAATTAAGGTATTTTTCTTATTTATTTATTTTAATTTGAATTATTTAAAGATTAAATTATGAAAATTTGTTCTTGATGTTGTTGATATGATTTGATGATTCCATCTTGTAGATAATCTTTTTCTAGTCATTTTGGTATATTATACATCGAATTTGGAGTTCAATAACATATGAAAATTGATGTTTGATTCTGTAAAATGGAAATTAGGGTTTATATGTTGAATGTTCTTAATAGGGAATTGGGTATTTCTGTGTTTAGGGTTGTTGTTTGAAATTGATTTCACAGAATTATAGATCGTCTAAAGACGAATCGATTGGTACTAGTGGCATGAACAAACGATACTGGGAAAGGGCTCATCGGAAAATCGGATGTAATGGCGGCGTATTTTTCCGTTTGAATTTCTGGCTTATTCATTAATTGTTCAACCAATTTGTTGCTGCAGATGTGGTTCTAGAAGCCTGGGCATCAATTCCTGTGAATCTGGTGTCGTTTTGGGCTTGTTATAGGGAGGCCGGAAAAGCTCCAGTCGCCGTTAACGGCGACTGGCCGGCGACAACTGGAGGGGGGGGGGTGGAAATTACAGTTTAACCCCCGGTTGTTTTCAAAAGTTGCAAATTCAGTATTCTAGTTTTAAAATTTTACAAAAAATGGATTCCTATTTCAATTATTTTCAGAAATTATATTTCTATTTAATTTAGTTTTAATTATTTAAAATTCCAAAAAATTATTATTTTAATTCTGAAAATTATTTTTAATTCAAAAATAAATCTTAATTAATTAATTAATTTTAGCTGATAATTAATTATTTAATTAGTCAATTAATTTAAATATTAATTGATCAATTAACTTAATTAATTATTAATTAATTTTAATTGATTATTTAATTAGATTTAATTATTTATTTGGATTTAAAAATTCCAAAAGATAGTTTCGAGCTTTAAAATATTATTTTAAATTATTTTCAATGCTCGATAATTATTATAAAATTATTTTAAAGTCAGATTCGGGTGTTCAAACCCTATTATTTAATTAAAAAAATGATTCGGAGTCCCGTTTTAATTCTGAAAAATATTTAAAAATTCGTATTAAATACCTGGAAAATCATTTTGATTCTGAATCTTCTTTGAAAATTTATTTTAATTGAGCATCTTGCATGATATGTGCTACGTGCTATCTGAATGATGTGTTATATGCCTATGTGGTTATTGTTTGACTGTTTTTATCATAACTTTCAATCTGTAAATCGAATTTGGGTTAAACAAAGGGTAGATGGAAGCTTATGACGTCTATGTGACGATTAGAATAATATGAGATTGAATATTGAAAGATACCTGTGATGCCTAGCAGAGTAAGCGAGGCATATAAAAGGAAACCAGTGATCCATAAATGAAATCGAAGCGTAGATAGAGAAGGCAAGTGATTGATGAATAAAAGCAAGGCATAGAAAAAGAAGGAGTGTGATTGAAAAGTAACATTGTTAGATGAGTAAAAGTAAAGTTGGAAATCATTTGTGATAAGGCAAGTACTTCTGAACCTTCTTCAAAATTTATTGCAAATATTTTCAAACTTTCTCATAACATGTTGCTAGTATTCAAAATAAATCATGTTTTATATTGCAAGCGCTTTAAACTATTCAACCTTGAACCCTGATTCTTATTGATCTTGAACCATAAGCCTTATTCTTCATAAACCATTGATTGTTGAATTTTCATATACGAGCCAGACACATACGATACTACTCCATAAATACATATCTACCAAATACTGATTTCTGATATTGAATTGCTTGACATACCAACCTTTATTCCTTGTTTAACAGAAGACCAATCCTTGGAACCCTTGAACCCTTGGTCTTCGACTTTCTGATTCTTTCCTTGATTGAAAGCCAATCTATTTGAATTCCTTGTTATACCTTCATGGTATTGTGAATCACCCTATGCTTCAAGATAAATGTTGTTTATGATTTAGCTTATTAAATTACATTGATTATCATATTAAATTATTTTAGAATTGGATAGTTTTATAAATGTGGACCAGATTCGTGGTCGGACCAGATTCGTGGTCATAATAGGCCAATACGTGCCTTGGATCCAGTATATAGAGCAAAGCTGGGAGCCTTTGTTAGTCGCTAAATACGCGCTAAATTACACGCAAGTATACGCATTCGCAAGTAGTATAAGATATAAATCAGATTCATTCCCACAGAGACTGGCTTGGTTAACTAATTCAATTATGCACTTAAGCAACAATGTATGGTTATTATTCAATGCTAAGACGATAACAATTTGAGGTTGTTCATAACTAAGAATGAAACTAACAATTATAACTAAGGGAATAAGATTGAACGAATTAATATATATGACAAACATGGGATTCTAACTTCATTAAATACTTCATTCAATAGCCTTTTCATTCTTAACCTTAGCATGTAATGGTGATGACACTAATCAGACAACACCGAACTGATAAACGCCGACTTTCGTTGCACGAATACCATACTACCGGACATCCATAAAAGAGATAGAAGCTGAATAGACACCAATTATATTGAGACCTTATATTTCTATAGAATTTGACAACATAATGGTTTAAGCACAAGTTATCTATCTTGATTATATAGGGCAAGTAATATGGTTAAAATTACCTACGCATCATGCATAACAATAACACATGAACCTACGCTAGCATGGCAAGTTCTAAATCCTTAAATTTACTTTCGCTTCATTAAGAATTAACACACTAACTTATAAGTTCGCGATGCTCATAAGACGAATACGCACAACCCATACTAGGTTATCATACAATCACCACACACTAAGGTATCGAAACAAATCAACTAAAAAAATCAATAAATAAATCTGCTAGAACCCCACGATAACGATTAGCCCATAATCGGACTCATCATCAATGTGGGTTCTGATGAAAGTATGGTATAATAAACGTAGTCTTTATAACGAATAATCAAACAAAGTTAACACAAGAGTGTAGGTTCAGCAAAACAAGAAACGAGCATCCAAGATTACAACTCAAAACAAAGATTCACAAGAATAAATTAGACCGTCTTCACCTTTGTTGAATTGTGCTATAGGTCTCTTGTCATCTTCTCCTTAGCTCTGATATGTCTCTGACTTGATATATTATGAAAAATGACCTAAAGTTATTTATATAGCAGCCCCATGCAATATAGAAATCTTTCTCTCAAAAGCCAAGTAGAAACATGATTCTGCTATCCCAACACGGCAGGACCGCGCGCTTAATCAGCGCGGGCGCGCTGGCTCTCTGATGCTTGGGCGTGGGCGCGCGCTTGATCAACGTGAGCGCGCTGGGCTTCTGCCAAAATTTTGACTTCTTTTTTTTTCTTACAGTTTTGAGCCGGTCTTCGCGAGCTTTATTCCTTGGACACCATCCTAACACCATATTAGCATCAAACCAATGCTAATTCACCTGATTCTCAGATTAATGCATGAAATGCAAAAACACTAGAAAACACATTAAACACCAATAACTTAAGTACAAATACACCAATTCAAAGATTTACGGAGCGTAATAAAGTGTCATAAATGCCACTCAACATACCCCCAAACTTGAATCGATGCTTGTCCTCAAGCATAAACAGACTCAAAAAACTAGAAATAAAAATGCATGAATGCAACTAAATGAATGCAACAATCCCCATAGAATAACTAAACCAATCAACAAGTAACACCTCAGCAAATACAGTTATTCACATAAAGATCAACCAAACCTCACAAATCAATCTACAAACCAAAAAAGTGTGTGTGTGCAACTGCTTACAGATTTATTATCGCAACTAGATCAACAATCATGACTCACTACTTATCAAAGCAATCACAAGTTTATAAATAGAATAAAAGCTAGACTCAAAATAACTTATAACTCTTCAATTCTTATATCGGAGTTTAACATGGATTCACACTTTTATTCACAACAAAACACAAGTATGCCTATTTGATCATGCAATGAGTGAGGTCCACAAAAGACTTATACAATAGTACCTATGTAGCGAGCGTTAGGTTAGCGTATCCCAGACTATAAATATAATGACTCGTGTATTTCTCTTTTTATTTAAAAGTGTAATAAAGATTTGAATATTTAAATAAAGTTGTGTACTGGTTTTGGCAGCAGTTACTGATTGTTATTTAATTATGTATGACCTGTGTGTTACGACCGGCATTTTATGTAATATTATTTGTGAATTTGGTATAATATTAAGTCAAATGAAAATATATTCAATGATTGTACGTTTGTGTGAGTGAAAATTTCTGCATTATAAATTTGCTTTGGGTAGTATATGAATTTTCAAAGCAAGAGTTTATTTAATTTCTTTATTTTTGATTTATAAGGAATATTCTAAGCTTTGGAAAAATCTTCTTTTAAAAGGCATTTTGATCACAAATTTTGAAAATGATTTTATAAAGTCTCTAAAAATACAAGTTATTTTATGGTATAAATTTTATAATTTTTGAACTTGTATTTTATTTTATAAAAATAAATCTTTACAAATTTTATTTGTTATAATTATCAAATTACATGAATAACCTTGCATGTAAACTCTCTTTCTATTCTCTCAAAGGGCAAATAAGACTTTTCCAACCCCACTAACTCATTTGATTATTACCAAATTACTACCTTAGCCTTGCATGCAAAATGACCTAACTTTAGCCAAGGGACATTTTTGTAAGTTCTCACTTCCACTCATTACTTGTCAACCAAATAGCATAAAACAAACAAATCAAAGTGGAGAGAAGTCATTCATCATTTCACACTCCAACACACCATAAAAATTTCTCTCTTCCCCTCCCTCCCTTTTGCTCTCGGCCGAACCCCATTTCCCCCACTCCCTTCCATTTTTCATTCCATTTCTCATCTTCCCTAGTGTAATTCTTTCACCTACATTTATTTTATATACTTCCCAAGAGTTTTGTGATTTGGAAGATGAAGTTTCATGGTTGCATGTGTAGTTTTGTGTGATCTCCAAAGAGAAACTCTTGATTCTTGTGAATTCAAGAGCTCTCTATGAGATATATTATGTATATGTGCTAACTAAGTGTTTTATGGAGATATCATGCTTTAAAATCCTTTGCATGCTACTGAAATCTCATTATAAATTTATGTTTAGCCATGCATGCTAGTTTTAAGACATTAAAATGATGATCAACCATGTTTTGCATGCTATTCTTTTCGAAATCATGTTGTTATCTATAAAATTCGAAATAGATGTGCTTAAATAGATTGTTTCCATGATGAATTTCTTATTAATACTTAAAAGGAGTTATATTTCATAATTATTAAGGATAAGTATTAGGTGCAAGTCGATTTTGCAAGTATTTACAACTTTATGCCTAGCCGAAATCTTGTTATGTACTTTCCATGAGTTGCATGTTATATATTTAGTTGCATGTTGTTGTTTTTAGGCATGGATGATCTCACCCAATGTTATTTTGAGAATAAAGGAGTTAGTTCAGTAGATTACCATGTATAAGTCTTGGTTTAAGTATTGAGTTTTTGTTAGTTGAGTTGTCAAGTCAAAACCTTGGAAAAATGAGAGTTATAGTTTCTGCAGAAAAATCAGTTTAATACCCTGAGGTTTAGAGTGAGTTTTGACCATGTCATTGATGTGCACTTTGAGGCCCAAGCTACCAGAAGTTAGTATGGGGAGTATATAATAGGTTTTAGGAGTTGGTTGGAGGTTTGAATGTCATTTGGTTAGGTGCACAAGTAGAATAACAAAATCTGTCCAGCAGGGGACAGTTTTGTTGCAACTTAGAAATAGGGAGATTTGACCATGTCATGGGTAGGCCCTCATTAGGCCCAATTGGGCCTTAGTTAGAGGGTATGTCAGAGAAGTTTTTCCAACCATAGTTCATAGGATATGAGCTAGAACCATGTGTCACAAGTTAATTC
The DNA here is from genome assembly GCF_009905375.1 of Apium graveolens. Taxonomy (NCBI): domain Eukaryota; kingdom Viridiplantae; phylum Streptophyta; class Magnoliopsida; order Apiales; family Apiaceae; genus Apium; species Apium graveolens. The sequence goes on from NC_133656.1 coordinate 111,237,463, forward strand.
AAGTCAGGGCATTTTCTGCCCAGAAAAACAGGGGAACCTTGGACTTTTAGCTTAGGCCCAAGAAGGCCCAAGCCAGGCCTTTGAGCCACATCAAGCTTGTGAGATGCCCTTAGGTCAGGAGAGTCTTGTGTAAAAATTTTGAAGAAAAACTTGTAGTTTAAGAGTGTCTAATGCACTCAAGAAACCTTAGTTACCATTCTGAAATTTGCACCAGTGAGCACTTTCACTTATCACATAGTTTTAGGACACTTAGAAGTGAGTATTAGGTCAACCACCATAGTTGTAAGATAGTATAAGGTCAGTAGAGAAAAAGGCACAAGTGAGGGTCAATAGGTTTTGGATAATTTAGGAAAGGCACATTGAGTTAGGAAGCCCAAATTTGAAGACTTTGTTTAGTTAGCGACCAAGTGACTTAAGTGGTGAGTCGAGATCATCCAAGCCTAGTGTGGCATTATGGTGTATATGATGTTATTTGGTATTAATATACGATATGTGATTATGTGGCTACGTGTGTACATTTGAAAATATAATGGTGGATATGAATTAAGTGCGTATAGGCCTAAGTGCCATCCATGTTTAATTTCGGGTTGTAAATAGGTTAAGATGGTAAGAATATATTATAATGAGGATTATTATTATTTATGTAGGATTTCGAGACGAGGGAAAACTTGCCATAAAAGTCGAGTGAAGCTCCAGTTGTTGCTCCTACCAGTCAGACCAGACCAGTCTATCTCAAGGCAAGTGATTCAACTTGACCTTCGTATTTACTGTAAACAGTTCATATATATATCGATGCAATTATCCTGAGTCATTTTGATATATTTAAATCAAGCGTATATTTTGTTTATCTTTGAGTTACATAGAGATGCCATGAACCCTCGAGTACGTATTGCAAGTAGTTCAAAAGTCTTTCATGATTGTTTAATGGCATGATAAAATAGAGATTTGTTATAATACCTTATTGATCCTTTTGATTATCATGCTATTGATCCCTGAGAAATCTTGATATTGCACCCTGATGCTTTGATTCAACTCTTGAAATAACCTCGATAGAAACTTTATCTTGATACCTAAAAGCCAATCATTTCTTAAATTCATTCATGATTGTTTGATAACCCTATCCTTACCCTAAAAGCTTGATACCCTGTTATATCTTGAGCTGATGATCACTTTCTTTATATTTTAACACCTCTATCCTATTGGAACCAGTGATGCTTATCTTCTTGATGTTCTAATACCTATACCTTGTCTACAACCATTGCTTTAAGCCTAATTTGGCATTACTCTTTCATATTATCCAATAGCCTTGCTCAATTTCCTTGTCAAAGTTCTTGTTTATGGAAACCTCTCAATTACCCTAATATAGTAAAGTCTAGTGGATCATGGCCCTGAGATTTAGTGTCATATTTCCAGTGTTTCAAGTTGATCTATAATCCCTTGATAAAAATGATTGCAGTCGAAAGAGATTTTGTCATAAATCGGCATCAGTTTTTAAAATGATTAAAATGTGGATTTTTCAGTCCCAAAGGGGGATAAATGTTTTCTTTGAATGGTGGATCTGGACTGAGACGCGAGTCCTTTCCACACTTATATTAGGCTTAAAAGTTGCCTAGGGATTCCCAATAATGTTTTAGAACCCAGCGAGGTTCGGGATTACTTCGCGGCTGATCACCGGCTGTAATCCGTAGCGTCATAAAATGATTTTGATTAAGAATGATTTTTAAAATTTGTTTTGATGCAAGCAAAATGATGCCAACTCACATAAGTTTTATCTCTCGTTATCATTGATTATGTCTTTCCATTGTCATTCCTAAAGGTATATCTCAATTTATGTTTTGCGTTGTACTATTAGCACTTGTTGAGCTTTTGGCTCACTTCTTGCTTTACCCTTATATTACAGCTAGCAGCTATGGTTAGATTCAAGCAGACTGCCCGTAAGACCTGTGATGCTGATGCTTATGTTCGAGCTCAGGTAGAATAAGTAATAATAGTTGTGTGAGGACTCAGTATTTGTAATCAGATGTAATAGTTGGTAGTGTTGGGCTGTTCCAAACCCTAAACTGTAAGATCTTGGATTTTGATTGTGTATTCTTCATTAAAAAGATGTAATAGCTATATTTATTTCGCTATTTAAGTTGGGGGTGTGACAGGTTTTGGTATCAGAGCTACGGTTTAGAGTCCCTGGACAGCCCAAATAGGTTATAGGATTTGTGTGTAGGTTATAGATATTATGCGAGAGAGTAGGTTAAGTAAATTATTATTAATACTCCTCTTATTGGTTGTCAGTAAAGGGCACATTCCTCGTCATCCTCTGGGTCGGACGACACTATTGCTTTCTCCGTGTATGCTGAGTTGAGGCGCGAGTTCGACATGCTTCAGGGCAAGTACGACCGACTGATAGATCGACTGAAGAACGTGTATCCGGACAGCCGAAACTACGAAGGGAAGCCCAAGGAGCAGATGATTGCGAGACTTGACACCTTGGTTCAGTACGTCAACACTAAGCTTGAGGAGATGCCAGCACACCGGGACCGTACCAGCCAGTATGTCATTCAGATGGTGGCGGATGAGCTCCAGAGCATTGTGAAGATGCTTCGAGAGGAAAAGACTACCAAGCCCCGTTCAGATGGAGTGGAGCCTTAGTTCTTTCCATTTACCTTTCATGTTGTTGTACTATCAGACTCTATGGAATCCCCAGTTGTTTCCGTCTTTCCTTTAAATAAGCCTGTTATTCCTAGAATCAGACTATGTCCCAATCCTATGTACTGTGACCTTTAAAAATTTCAATAATTATGTGCTATTGTTCCATTTGCTCTCAACTGTTATTTTATGTTTTTATCATCATATCTGCTTAATTTGGAAACTTGACCCCATATGTAAATGAGAATGCCATGCGATACCCTCGAATCATTTTATCATTCATATTTGTTATCACACAACTCTTATTTCAGGATCATGCCTCCCAAAAAGAAGAACCCAACAACCACCTTCACCACAGACCCAAATATTCTTCGACTACTGGAAACCTTGCAACAGCAAACCAATGCTATAGCTCAACAACAACTAACCCTTCAACAACGAATTGAAAACCAAGATAACCGTGAGCCACACCAACCACCTGAACCACCAGTACCACCTAGACAAATTGTCACTTTCAAAGCTTTTCAGAATGTGAATCCACCTGTATTTCATGATACCACTGATCCAGTGATAGCAAACACCTGGATCAAGGAGATGGAAAGGGCTTTTGAGTTGGTACAGTTAGGAGACGATCAGAAGACGCTGTATGCCACTTACTTCTTGAAGGGAGAAGTCATCTATTGGTGGGAATCAATAAAAGCTATGGAAGTCACTCAGCAGGTTTCTTGGGAGAGATTTAAAAAGTTATTTCTGGACAAGTATTACCCTAAGTACATGCAGAATCAGATGGAGCTAAAATTTCTTGAGTTGAAGCAAGGGAACATGACTGTATTGGAGTATGAGAAGAAGTTCACTGAGTTGTCAAGGTTTGTGACAAAGTATACCAGCACTGAGGAGGAAAAAGCAAAGAAATTTCAGCAAGGATTGGAGCCTTGGATCAGAGATAGGGTGGCTATGTTTGAGCTTGAAACTTATGCGGGAGTAGTACAGAAAGCTGCTCTGATTGAGAATAATGGGATGCAGTCAAGGAAAGAGAGGGATAACAAGAAGAGGAAGGTTCCATTTTATGGAGAAAAGTCTGAAGCTGGAAGTTCGCAAGATCGGAATGTAAAGAGGATTGGTTTCCAGAAGGGCGGAAATTTTCAAAGGAAGGGAAATTTGGGCAAAAGGCAAGAATCAAAAGGGAACAATCAGGCAAGCCAAGGGCAAGTTGGAGAAAACAGGTTCCAGAGGCCAGAATACAAGCACTGTGGAAGAAGGCACCCCGGAGTATGCAATAAGCTGAGTATGACCTGTTATAGGTGCAATCAGAAGGGACATTTGGCAAACGAGTGTAAGATGCCGAAGCCAGGAGTTACGTGTTACAAGTGTGGGAAGACTGGACACATGGCTAGGGAGTGTAAGGCAACAGGACCAGTCAGAGCTCTGATGAACGTGGCAAGTACCAGTGCAAGCGTGCCAGCTGAGGTATTGGCGTTACCTCCACCACCCGCACCAACCCCGCAAGCAACAGCAAGGACATTTGATCTAAAGATGAAAGATGCTGTTCAGAATTCTGAGGTGATAGCAGGTACACTTTTACTCAATAATGTCAAAGCTAAAGTATTGATTGATTCGGGAGCAACAAGATCTTTCATATCAGAATCTTTTGTTGATAAGCTCCAATGTGATAAAACGGTTATGAGTGAGGTAGTAAATGTGGTAATTGCGAACCAAGAGAAGATTCCTGTGAATCAATTTTGTCCAAAATGTGAGATTGATATTTCGGGATATAAGTTCTCAGCCGACTTGATACTCTTCAAGCTGGGAGAGTTTGATATAATTTTAGGAATGGATTGGTTAGGAGAGAATAGCACTCAGATAAATTGTAAGACCAAGAGAGTGTATTTAAAGACGAAGAGTGGAGAGAAGGTAGTATTTAAGGGGCAGAGGCAAGGGCAACTATTTCTTACAATTATTCAGGCTAAGAAGTTACTTAGAAAAGGTTGTGAGTCGTTCCTAGCATATGTAGTGGATTCAGAGAGAGGCAGCCCCAGCATGGAAGATATTCCTGTAGTTAATGAGTTCCCCGATGTGTTTCCCGACGAACTACCAGGCTTACCACCAGATCGACAAATTGAGTTCGAGATCAACCTTGCTCCAGGCACGGAACCAGTTTCAAAGGCTCCGTATAGGATGGCACCAGCAGAAATGAAAGAGTTGGCGAGCCAGCTACAAGAATTATTGGATAAGGGAGTGATACGACCAAGTACGTCGCCATGGGGAGCACCTGTTCTCTTTGTGAAGAAGAAAGATGGGAGTATGCGTCTATGCATAGATTACCGGGAGTTGAATAAAGTAACGATCAAGAACCGCTACCCGCTACCAAGGATAGATGACCTTTTTGATCAGTTAAAGGGAGCAAAATGCTTTTCGAAGATTGATTTGAGATCGAGATACCATCAATTAAAGATCAAGGAAGAAGATATTCCCAAGACCGCATTTAGGACCAGATATGGGCATTATGAATTCCTAGTAATGCCGTTTGGATTGACCAACGCTCCGGCCGCATTTATGGATCTGATGAATCGAGTATTTAAGAAGTATTTGGATAAATTTGTCGTGGTATTTATTGATGACATCCTTATTTATTCTAAGTCGGAAGAAGAACATATGCAACACCTCTGGATAGCATTGGAGATACTCCGACAAGAGAAGTTGTATGCCAAGTTTACCAAATGTGAGTTTTGGTTAAAGGAAGTTCAATTTTTGGGGCATGTTATTGGAAATGAGGGAGTTAAAGTGGATCCGGCGAAGATTGAGGCAGTTATGAGTTGGGAGAGGCCAAAGACTCCTACGGAAGTGCGAAGTTTTCTAGGATTGGCCGGATACTATAGAAGATTCGTCAAGGATTTCTCGAAGATCGCCACGCCATTGACCAAGTTAACCAGAAAGAATCAAAAGTTTGAATGGAGTGCAGAATATAAAAATAGCTTTCAAGAGAAGTTGGTAACAGCTCCGGTGTTGGTACTTCCAGATGATCAAGGGAATTTTGTAATATTCAGTGACGCTTCACATAAGGGTTTGGGTTGTGTGTTGATGCAACACAGTAAGGTAATAGCATATGCGTCAAGACAGTTGAAGCCGCACGAGTTAAAGTATCCGACGCATGACTTGGAACTAGCCGCCATAGTGTTCGCACTCAAGATTTGGAGACACTATCTCTATGGAGAGAAGTGTGAAATCTACACGGATCACAAGAGTTTAAAGTACATTTTTACTCAGAAAGAGCTCAATATGAGGCAGAGGAGATGGCTGGAATTGATCAAGGACTATGACTGTTCGATAAATTACCATCCTGGAAAGGCGAACGTAGTGGCCGATGCGCTGAGTCGGAAGGAGAGATTGAATATGATGATAACATCAAAAGAGTTATCTGAAGAAATCGGAAAATTTGAATTGGAACTTTGTGCTTATGGGAAAGTCAAAGAAGTTTGTCGTGCAATGACCTTTCAGCCAACACTAATGGAAAAGATAAAGAAGTGTCAAGAGGAAGTAATGGAAAAAGAGAAAAATCAGTTATCTGGAGAAGAGATTAATACTAAAAGGGATGAGCAAGGAATACTAAGGTTTTCATCCAGAATATGGATTCCTCATGTACCTGAATTAAAGAATAAGATCCTCCATGAAGCCCACCATTCGAAATTTTCAATCCACCCGGGAAGCACCAAGATGTATCAAGACTTAAAGAAGAACTTTTGGTGGCCAAATATGAAGCGAGACGTGGCAGAATGGGTTGCGAAGTGCTATACTTGTCAGAAAGTAAAGGCAGAACATCAACGACCAAGCGGATTAATTCAGCCCCTGAAGATTCCAGAATGGAAATGGGAAAATATCGCTATGGACTTTATAGTAGGACTACCGCGAACAAAATCCGGACATGACGCAATATGGGTTATAATTGATCGTCTTACGAAGTCGGCGCATTTCCTTCCAATAAATGAGAAGTCGTCACTGGACAAGTTGGTTCATCTGTATGTGCACGAAATCGTATTAAGGCATGGAGTACCCGTATCAATAGTTTCAGACAGAGATCCCCGATTTAACTCGAGATTCTGGAAGCAATTCCAGGAATGTCTTGGCACGAAGTTGAATATGAGCACGGCGTATCACCCGCAGACTGATGGTCAGAGCGAAAGGACGATTCAAACAATCGAAGACATGTTGCGCAGTTGTGCAATCGATTTTGCAGGAAGTTGGGATGACCACCTGCCATTGATTGAATTCTCATATAACAACAGCTATCATTCCAGTATCGGCATGCCACCATATGAAGCTTTGTACGGACGAAAATGTAGATCACCAACAAGTTGGGATGAAGTAGGAGAAGGAAGAATTCTCGGCTCAGAATTGGTACAACAGTTGCATAACTCAGTCAAGTTAATTCAGAAAAGGTTGCTTGCTGCTCAAGATAGACAGAGGAAGTATGCGGATCCAGCGCGTAAGGATGTTCAATTCCAAATTGGCGAAGCTGTGTTGCTAAAGGTGTCACCTAGGAAAGGGTTGATGAGATATGGCAAGAAAGGAAAGTTAGCACCTAGATACATAGGTCCTTTTGAGATTTTGAGTCAAGTAGGAAAGGTGGCCTACGAGTTGGCCTTACCACCTCAGTATCGGCATGTGCATAACGTGTTCCATGTGTCGTTACTTAAGAAATATAATCCTGACACTAGCCATGTGATAGAATATGAACCCGTAGAAATTCAGGCAGACCTGTCATTTGTGGAGCAACCGGTTAAAATACTCGACTGGCAAGTAAAGAGTCTTAGAAATAAGTCAGTAAAGTTAGTAAAAGTACTTTGGAAGAACCCTAAGGTCGAAGAGTCGACTTGGGAGTTAGAGTCTGATATGCGTTCCCGGTATCCTCATCTGTTCTCTTAGATTCTGGGGACAGAATCCCTTAAGGGGGAGAGGATGTTACGACCGGCATTTTATGTAATATTATTTGTGAATTTGGTATAATATTAAGTCAAATGAAAATATATTCAATGATTGTACGTTTGTGTGAGTGAAAATTTCTGCATTATAAATTTGCTTTGGGTAGTATATGATTTTTCAAAGCAAGAGTTTATTTAATTTCTTTATTTTTGATTTATAAGGAATATTCTAAGCTTTGGAAAAATCTTCTTTTAAAAGGCATTTTGATCACAAATTTTGAAAATGATTTTATAAAGTCTCTAAAAATACAAGTTATTTTATGGTATAAATTTTATAATTTTTGAACTTGTATTTTATTTTATAAAAATAAATCTTTACAAATTTTATTTGTTATAATTATCAAATTACATGAATAACCTTGCATGCAAACTCTCTTTCTATTCTCTCAAAGGGCAAATAAGACTTTTCCAACCCCACTAACTCATTTGATTATTACCAAATTACTACCTTAGCCTTGCATGCAAAATGGCCTAACTTTAGCCAAGGGACATTTTTGTAAGTTCTCACTTCCACTCATTACTTGTCAACCAAATAGCATAAAACAAACAAATCAAAGTGGAGAGAAGTCATTCATCATTTCACACTCCAACACACCATAAAAATTTCTCTCTTCCCCTCCCTCCCTTTTGCTCTCGGCCGAACCCCATTTCCCCCACTCCCTTCCATTTTTCATTCCATTTCTCATCTTCCCTAGTGTAATTCTTTCACCTACATTTATTTTATATACTTCCCAAGAGTTTTGTGATTTGGAAGATGAAGTTTCATGGTTGCATGTGTAGTTTTGTGTGATCTCTAAAGAGAAACTCTTGATTCTTGTGAATTCAAGAGCTCTCTATGAGATATATTATGTATATGTGCTAACTAAGTGTTTTATGGAGATATCATGCTTTAAAATCCTTTGCATGCTACTGAAATCTCATTATAAATTTATGTTTAGCCATGCATGCTAGTTTTAAGACATTAAAATGATGATCAACCATGTTTTGCATGCTATTCTTTTCGAAATCATGTTGTTATCTATAAAATTCGAAATAGATGTGCTTAAATAGATTGTTTCCATGATGAATTTCTTATTAATACTTAAAAGGAGTTATATTTCATAATTATTAAGGATAAGTATTAGGTGCAAGTCGATTTTGCAAGCATTTACAACTTTATGCCTAGCCGAAATCTTGTTATGTACTTTCCATGAGTTGCATGTTATATATTTAGTTGCATGTTGTTGTTTTTAGGCATGGATGATCTCACCCAATGTTATTTTGAGAATAAAGGAGTTAGTTCAGTAGATTACCATGTATAAGTCTTGGTTTAAGTATTGAGTTTTTGTTAGTTGAGTTGTCAAGTCAAAACCTTGGAAAAATGAGAGTTATAGTTTCTGCAGAAAAATCAGTTTAATACCCTGAGGTTTAGAGTGAGTTTTGACCATGTCATTGATGTGCACTTTGAGGCCCAAGCTACCAGAAGTTAGTATGGGGAGTATATAATAGGTTTTAGGAGTTGGTTGGAGGTTTGCATGTCATTTGGTTAGGTGCACAAGTAGAATAACAAAATCTGTCCAGCAGGGGACAGTTTTGTTGCAACTTAGAAATAGGGAGATTTGGCCATGTCATGGGTAGGCCCTCATTAGGCCCAATTGGGCCTTAGTTAGAGGGTATGTCAGAGAAGTTTTTCCAACCATAGTTCATAGAATATGAGCTCGAACCATGTGTCACAAGTTAATTCAAGTCAGGGCATTTTCTGCCCAGAAAATAGGGGAACCTTGGACTTTTAGCTTAGGCCCAAGAAGGCCCAAGCCAGGCCTTTGAGCCACATCAAGCTTGTGAGATGCCCTTAGGTCAGGAGAGTCTTGTGTAAAAATTTTGAAGAAAAACTTGTAGTTTAAGAGTGTCTAATGCACTCAAGAAACCTTAGTTACCATTCTGAAATTTGCACCAGTGAGCACTTTCACTTATCACATAGTTTTAGGACACTTAGAAGTGAGTATTAGGTCAACCACCATAGTTGTAAGATAGTATAAGGTCAGTAGAGAAAAAGGCACAAGTGAGGGTCAATAGGTTTTGGATAATTTAGGAAAGGCACATTGAGTTAGGAAGCCCAAATTTGAAGACTTTGTTTAGTTAGCGACCAAGTGACTTAAGTGGTGAGTCGAGATCATCCAAGCCTAGTGTGGCATTATGGTGTATATGATGTTATTTGGTATTAATATACGATATGTGATTATGTGGCTACATGTGTACATTTGAAAATATAATGGTGGATATGAATTAAGTGCGTATAGGCCTAAGTGCCATCCATGTTTAATTTCGGGTTGTAAATAGGTTAAGATGGTAAGAATATATTATAATGAGGATTATTATTATTTATGTAGGATTTCGAGACGAGGGAAAACTTGCCATAAAAGTCGAGTGAAGCTCCAGTTGTTGCTCCTACCAGTCAGACCAGACCAGTCTATCTCAAGGCAAGTGATTCAACTTGACCTTCGTATTTACTGTAAACAGTTCATATATATATCGATGCAATTATCCTGAGTCATTTTAATATATTTAAATCAAGCGTATATTTTGTTTATCTTTGAGTTACATAGAGATGCCATGAACCCTCGAGTACGTATTGCAAGTAGTTCAAAAGTCTTTCATGATTGTTTAATGCCATGATAAAATAGAGATTTGTTATAATACCTTATTGATCCTTTTGATTATCATGCTATTGATCCCTGAGAAATCTTGATATTGCACCCTGATGCTTTGATTCAACTCTTGAAATAACCTCGATAGAAACTTTATCTTGATACCTAAAAGCCAATCATTTCTTAAATTCATTCATGATTGTTTGATAACCCTATCCTTACCCTAAAAGCTTGATACCCTGTTATATCTTGAGCTGATGATCACTTTCTTTATATTTTAACACCTCTATCCTATTGGAACCAGTGATGCTTATCTTCTTGATGTTCTAATACCTATACCTTGTCTACAACCATTGCTTTAAGCCTAATTTGGCATTACTCTTTCATATTATCCAATAGCCTTGCTCAATTTCCTTGTCAAAGTTCTTGTTTATGGAAACCTCTCAATTACCCTAATATAGTAAAGTCTAGTGGATCATGGCCCTGAGATTTAGTGTCATATTTCCAGTGTTTCAAGTTGATCTATAATCCCTTGATAAAAATGATTGCAGTCGAAAGAGATTTTGTCATAAATCGGCATCAGTTTTTAAAATGATTAAAATGTGGATTTTTCAGTCCCAAAGGGGGATAAATGTTTTCTTTGAATGGTGGATCTGGACTGAGACGCGAGTCCTTTCCACACTTATATTAGGCTTAAAAGTTGCCTAGGGATTCCCAATAATGTTTTAGAACCCAGCGAGGTTCGGGATTACTTCGCGGCTGATCACCGGCTGTAATCCGTAGCGTCATAAAATGATTTTGATTAAGAATGATTTTTAAAATTTGTTTTGATGCAAGCAAAATGATGCCAACTCACATAAGTTTTATCTCTCGTTATCATTGATTATGTCTTTCCATTGTCATTCCTAAAGGTATATCTCGATTTATGTTTTGCGTTGTACTATTAGCACTTGTTGAGCTTTTGGCTCACTTCTTGCTTTACCCTTATATTACAGCTAGCAGCTATGGTTAGATTCAGGCAGACTGCCCGTAAGACCTGTGATGCTGATGCTTATGTTCGAGCTCAGGTAGAATAAGTAATAATAGTTGTGTGAGGACTCGGTATTTGTAATCAGATGTAATAGTTGGTAGTGTTGGGCTGTTCTAAACCCTAAACTGTAAGATCTTGGATTTTGGTTGTGTATTCTTCATTAAAAAGATGTAATAGCTATATTTATTTCGCTATTTAAGTTGGGGGTGTGACAGGTTTTGGTATCAGAGCTACGGTTTAGAGTCCCTGGACAGCCCAAATAGGTTATAGGATTTGTGTGTAGGTTATAGATATTATGCGAGAGAGTAGGTTAAGTAAATTATTATTAATACTCCTCTTATTGGTTGTCAGCAAAGGGCACATTCCTCGTCATCCTCTGGGTCGGACGACACTATTGCTTTCTCCGTGTATGCTGAGTTGAGGCGCGAGTTCGATATGCTTCAGGGCAAGTACGACCGACTGATAGACCGACTGAAGAACGTGTATCCGGACAGCCGAAACTACGAAGGGAAGCCCAAGGAGTAGATGATTGCGAGACTTGACACCTTGGTTCAGTACGTCAACACTAAGCTTGAGGAGATGCCAGCACACCGGGACCGTACCAGCCAGTATGTCATTCAGATGGTGGCGGATGAGCTCCAGAGCATTGTGAAGACGCTTCGAGAGGAAAAGACTACCAAGCCCCGTTCAGATGGAGTGGAGCCTTAGTTCTTTCCATTTACCTTTCATGTTGTTGTACTATCAGACTCTATGGAATCCCCAGTTGTTTCCGTCTTTCCTTTAAATAATCCTGTTATTCCTAGAATCAGACTATGTCCCAATCCTATGTACTGTGACCTTTAAAAATTTCAATAATTATGTGCTATTGTTCCATTTGCTCTCAACTGTTATTTTATGTTTTTATCATCATATCTGCTTAATTTGGAAACTTGACCCCATATGTAAATGAGAATGCCATGCGATACCCTCGAATCATTTTATCATTCATATTTGTTATCACACAACTCTTATTTCAGGATCATGCCTCCCAAAAAGAAGAACCCAACAACCACCTTCACCACAGACCCAAATATTCTTCGACTACTGGAAACCTTGCAACAGCAAACCAATGCTATAGCTCAACAACAACTAACCCTTCAACAACGAATTGAAAACCAAGATAACCGTGAGCCACACCAACCACCTGAACCACCAGTACCACCTAGACAAATTGTCACTTTCAAAGCTTTTCAGAATGTGAATCCACCTGTATTTCATGATACCACTGATCCAGTGATAGCAAACACCTGGATCAAGGAGATGGAAAGGGCTTTTGAGTTGGTACAGTTAGGAGACGATCAGAAGACGCCGTATGCCACTTACTTCTTGAAGGGAGAAGTCATCTATTGGTGGGAATCAGTAAAAGCTATGGAAGTCACTCAGCAGGTTTCTTGGGAGAGATTTAAAAAGTTATTTCTGGACAAGTATTACCCTAAGTACATGCAGAATCAGATGGAGCTAAAATTTCTTGAGTTGAAGCAAGGGAACATGACTGTATTGGAGTATGAGAAGAAGTTCACTGAGTTGTCAAGGTTTGTGATAAAGTATACCAGCACTGAGGAGGAAAAAGCAAAGAAATTTCAGCAAGGATTGGAGCCTTGGATCAGAGATAGGGTGGCTATGTTTGAGCTTGAAACTTATGCGGGAGTAGTACAGAAAGCTGCTCTGATTGAGAATAATGGGATGCAGTCAAGGAAAGAGAGGGATAACAAGAAGAGGAAGGTTCCATTTTATGGAGAAAAGTCTGAAGCTGGAAGTTCGCAAGATCGGAATGTAAAGAGGATTGGTTTCCAGAAGGGCGGAAATTTTCAAAGGAAGGGAAATTTGGGCAAAAGGCAAGAATCAAAAGGGAACAATCAGGCAAGCCAAGGGCAAGTTGGAGAAAACAGGTTCCAGAGGCCAAAATGCAAGCACTGTGGAAGAAGGCACCCCGGAGTATGCAATAAGCTGAGTATGACCTGTTATAGGTGCAATCAGAAGGGACATTTGGCAAACGAGTGTAAGATGCCGAAGCCAGGAGTTACGTGTTACAAGTGTGGGAAGACTGGACACATGGCTAGGGAGTGTAAGGCAACAGGACCAGTCAGAGCTCTGATGAACGTGGCAAGTACCAGTGCAAGCGTGCCAGCTGAGGTATTGGCGTTACCTCCACCACCCGCACCAACCCCGCAAGCAACAGCAAGGACATTTGATCTAAAGATGAAAGATGCTGTTCAGAATTCTGAGGTGATAGCAGGTACACTTTTACTCAATAATGTCAAAGCTAAAGTATTGATTGATTCGGGAGCAACAAGATCTTTCATATCAGAATCTTTTGTTGATAAGCTCCAATGTGATAAAACGGTTATGATTGAATTGTGTGATTTATTGGTGAGTTATATGATTTTATTTCGCTTGTAAAAGTGATTTTATTACAGTTTTAATTCTACAGATAATTGAATTGTCTTTAAAATTGGTTTTATAATTTTATAATTTTGATAAATATTTTTAGGACTTTATAAAATTGAGAAATCAATATTTTATTAGTTATTTATTTTTAAATGATTTTCTGAATGTGTTTGATTGTAAAATCCATATTTAATTATGGAAATCTTCAAAAATTATGAAACTCATATTTTACGAGGTTTAAAATATTCTGAGAATTTTAAAATTATTTTGAAAATTTTCGGGAATCGTTTCACCCGCGCGTCGTTTCGTTATATGTTAAAAAGCGGGTACAAAGCGCACCTTAAAAAGTGCTTTAAAATTTTCAAAAATTATGTCTTTGTAAACTTTGGGTTATTTATGTAATTTTGATACTATTTTTGTAATTTTTTGGGAATTGTTTTTCGTGTACCTTTACCCGTTAATTTTGAATTCCGAGACAAAACCGAGCCCAGAGTCTCCGTATCTATCTTAAATACTACGTGTTAGTTTCTTATTAAACGGGGGACACGTGTATGCCTTGTATTGCAACATCCGTTATCAAATAAAAAAAAACAAAATCAACCCCCCGGTTGTTCACTGCCTTCTTCGAAATCTCTCTACTCTCTACTCTCTGTTCTCTCTCTTTCAATCTCTTAATCTCTCGTTTCTCAGTCTCTCTTTTTCTTTCTTCCTCTCTATTCCGTTTTCCTTCCCAGCATTGCTCGCTTGTCGCCGTTTCCGGTACTTCTTCCGGTACTTTCCCCGGCCGTTTCTTCTTGTTCGATTATGGCTTTGTCTTGATGGATATATATATATATATATTTGTGTGTGTTCAATTTGTATGTGTGTGTGTGTGCCAGTGTTTGCGTGTGTGTGTTGTGGCGGCGCGTGGCAACGTGTGTGCGATGCTGTGTGTCTGTGGGTTGGTCTCCTTGCTGGGCTTGACCTGTTGCAGTTGGGCCTGTTAAACTTGGGCCTGACTGTTGTTGTTGGGCCTCTAATAGTGAGGCTAGTGGTGTGTAGTTGAATTTGATTGTTTGGGCCTTTTGTTGGGCCTGTTTGCGCAGCAGATTGGTTATTGTAAATTGATTTTTTTATTTAATTTTTTGCAACGAAATACATGAGTATCATTCGTGAAATAAAAATTATCGTGGCGAGAAAATAATATTAATCGGTATAATTTATTTGGGAACCCGTATTATATTGGGCTCCAATAAATTGTGCCGCCGTTGACGATGAACTTCGGTGAGTCAACGGTGGACGGTGATGACGATGTTCTGAGTCCTAAACCTTATAAATAAATAAAATGATTCGTATAAAATGTTTTCGAAAATAAATTGTGCGTGAATATATAATTGGTATGTAATGAAAATGTGGATTGTTGAGGATTGTTGATGTCGACTATAATCGACGGGTAGTCTTATAAATAAAGAAGTTGCTGCCAAAAATTTCTAAAAATATATTTATAAACGTACATAATTATGCTCTACGTGTTACCCCTATTTATGTTCGAGAGATGTGATTACATGATTATGTGTATAATAATAATATGAGTCGGGTTGTCGGATTTGGGTTATTAGGATTTGAGGATATCAAGCATGTCAGTATAACTAATTAGGGTATTCTGTATTTGTAGATCCCAGTCGAGTTTTCCCAGGATCGAAGTCAGCGTGAAAGCTACTTAGGGTTTTTTAAAGCGTTGTAAGGCAAGTACCCCTGACCATTGTTTTATGGTTCAGTACATATGAATAGCTAAATGTTTTACTTTTGTAATGGAACAAAAATGTTTTAAGTTACGTATCCCCTGTAGTTATAAATCACTGTTTTCAAATTGTTTTGGGGAGAAGTAACTTCGAAAGGTACCTATCTCGAATGAAATGATTTGCGAAATGGATTTTATATATGTGCTGGTTAAATAAATGATTTTGAAAATGAGATAGGTACAAGTGTTTTGAAAACTGGATAAACCGGTCAGATATGGGATACATTGGGGCCAGAGTAGGCCTATAGAGGTGGCGTAAGAGGCTAATTCGGTTGCGCGCACTATAAAACCGATTAGTCCAGCGGGTCAAAGACCTAGCTAGTCTCTGAGTTCCGGAACAGATGAATGGGATGGCAGTTAGAGCCGTCTGGTGTTGATAGCCTGATCAGCTGTCTTCACATATCCGCTACGTATCTGATTGGGATTTGTGATTTACATAAGAGCATAAGTAGTTGATACTGCAGTTTTATAAATGTAATTAGCATGTTAAAATTGGACTCTGGTATTTACACAGCACACTAGCATGTTGTTTTGATAAAGCATGCTAGTTAGTGATATCCAGTTATCTCTGATTTTCATTATGAAATGTTGATATCATGATTACAGCTTTGTTCCTATTATTGTTACATTGTTTCTTTTATTCTGTTATTCATATGTTGGTACTGCTGAGTGATTATGCTTACCCTTACAAACTGTTATATATATCTCGCAGATGCCTAGAAGATCAGTCAAACCTACCCATGTTCCCGCCCCTACTGGACCCGGCTCCTCTGAGGTAGTTTGTATCAGGCCATGATGTCTGAGGAGTTGCTCAATAAAGTTAGAGTGTGTTAGATGTTGAATAAAGAGTTTGTAATATTGAGAACCTGAATTATACTTGAACCTGGATCGGATCTTGGTTTGGGATCAAGTTAGTATATTTTAATAATAATTCTGTTTTTTATTTTTTTGGTAATTGTGTTTAGTGACGTCAACTCCTGACCCCGGGGTTGAGGCTGTCACAGTTGGTATCAGAGCTACAAGTTTAAGTCCCTGATTCAGGTTAGGGATTGTGTCGAGTAGGTGATAATGTGAGTCTTTAGGTGTGAGTCAGCAACTCATATAGAGGAGCAAACGTTTAGAGTCAGTCGAGGGTTCCGACGGCGTTACCCTGGCATCTATTAAATGTTTTGATAGAATTGCCTTGACCTGGTTGTGTCTTCCCTGTATATTTATTATGTTGACAGTGGCCTATTGCGATTTCAAGTTCTCCATCTCGGGAGAATCCCTCTGATTCGGATAGCTCAGATTCTGAGAGACCCCCTGATGCTGTTACTGAGGAGACCCCTATGCCTCCTCCACTAGTCCCTTCCTTTGTGCCTAGAGACATCCCTGGATCTGGTCCTCGTCCCCGTTGGGTACGTAGGTCTATGTCTGCTGTCGGGGATTTCCCTCCCGGCTGCGGTCCCAGTTCTTCCATGATGAGACCTCCAGTACCTCCTGTGGCCCCTAGTGGTACTTCTTCACCGATCCCTTACAATATTCATAGGGCGGTGAATACTTCTTTTATCAGAGATTAGAGTCCGGAGTTTGCTGCTCAGTTTGATCAGGTACTTGTTGCACCTTTCCAGGGAATCCCTGCCCCTTTCCCTGAGGTGCGAGCCCGTGTAAGAGGATTGACCCAGATGGCTATAGAGAGGGTAGATCTGTTGACCGTTTCATTAGTTCAGAGTTCAGAGCTGTGCAGTATCAAGACCTAGTGAACTAGCTAGTGTTTGAGCTAGGTTCCATTGGTGGCAGCGGTAGTGGCTAGACATAGTTGCAGCAGAGGGATGCAGAGCTCAGAGTTGACCTCAAGGAGTTCTGTAGTTGTTTACTTTGTATATGTACATTATGTTGTGATAGTTTGTAGTAGGCGAGGCTGCTATGACAGCCAATTTTGGTGTGTATTCGGATGGTTCTTTTCAGTTGGATTTTCAATTGTAATAGTTGGATTCTGTTGGTTATTGTATTTTAGCTGCTTTATCTTATTGTTCAGTTTTTATATATTGTACATTTCTATTATTGTTGTTATTGTTATTGTTGTTTCTGTTGCTGGCATTTTTAGATTATAATCATTCACTCAGGATGGATCCAATTAAAATGGGGATGGGAATATTGTCTTAGTGGCAATGCTCTCCTGATGCATAAATATAAACTGCTGGAGCAATCCATTTTCTTATATATGACTATTATGTTTCAGGAGATGCCACCAAAGAGAAATTCTCAGCCCAATAACGGATCTGCTGGGGATCCTTCCATGAGTGACTTGATGAACTTGTTGCGTCAGCAGACTCTACAGCTGGCCCAACAGCAACAACAATTCCAGCAGTAGCAACAACAATTGCAACAACAACAACAACAACAACATCAGCTCATACAACAACAACAGCAAATCCAACAGCAACAACTACAAATCCAACAGCAGCATGAGATGAGAGGGGCAAATCAGGGTGTTAGTTTTAAGTCTTTTCAAGTAATGAAGCCCCCAGAGTTTAAAGGAGAAGTAGATCCTGTTGCTGCCAGGATATGTTTAAAGGAGATGGAAAAGGTGTTTGCGCTCACCAAGGTGAGTGAGGATTTAAAGACTGATTATGCTAGTTATTTTCTGAGGAATGATTCGAATTATTGATGGGAATCTACGCGGGCCCTAGAAGGAGAAGGTCCAGTTCCCTGGGCCAGATTTACAGAGTTGTTTTTGGAAAAATACATTCCGGACTGTCTCCAAAGTCAAATGGAGATGGAATTTTAGGAATTGAAACAAGGAGATAGGAGTGTCACGAAATATGAAGCGAAGTTTACGGAGTTGGCCCGTATAGCACCGGAATATGTGAGTTCAGAAGCTCAATGAGCGAAGCGGTTTCAACAAGGGTTGAAGCCGAAAATAAGGAGTGGATTTGTAGCCTTACAACTCAAGACCTATATTTCGGTAGTCCAGGCTGCCCTAGTGATAGAGAGTGATCAGAAGTTAGCTGCAAAGGAGCAGGGTGAGAAGAAGAGGAAATTTGAAAGTGGACCCGCTAAGTCAGAATCAAGAATAGCAAGTCGGAAGTTCCAGCGTTGGTTTGGAAAGAATAAGAATAAGAAGTTCAAAAGGCAGAATTTTCCCCAGGCTAAACCCGGTACTACTTCAGTTAACTCTGCCCCGATGAGGATGAGTAAGCCAGTGGCTGATTGTAAGACGTGTGGGAAAAAGCACAGTGGACAGTGTCGAGAGAATGTTAATTGTTTTAAGTATGGACAGAAAGGTCACTATTCCACGGAATGTAAGTCTGAGATTCAAGGAGTTACTTGCTTTAGTTGCGGCAAAGTGGGACACATAGCTAGGAATTGCAAATCAGTGACTCAAGGTAATGTTGGAAGGAGTGTGTCCCAAGGACCAACAACCAGTACTGCTAGAGCTAGGACTTTCAAGATGACCCAGAAGTCTCCAGTTCATGACTCCGATGTGGTTGCAGGTACGCTTACTCTTAATTCTGTACCTGTTAACGTTCTGTTTGATTCGGGAGCGTCCAAATCCTTTATATCTGTGAATTGTATGAATAAAATACAATTGTTGTTAAAAGACCTAGACGAACCTCTGACCATAGAAGTGGCTAATAAAGATAAAGTACCTGTAAAACAATTTTGTCCTAGTTGTTCCCTAGAGATTTCAGAGTATATGTTCCCTGTTGACTTAATACCCTTCGAATTGGGAGACTTTGATGTTATTTTAGGCATAGATCTGTTATCTTTACATAAGGGGAATATAGACTGTAAGAAAAAGAGAGTTGTTATGTACACCCCAGATAATAAAAGGATAAGCTACCAAGGACAGATTCAAGATAGGAAGTTCCTTTCAGTGATGCAAGCAAAAAGATTGTTGCGGCAAGGATGTGAGGCGTACTTGGCTCATGTGGTAGATACGAAGAAAGAGACCCATATTTTGGATGAGATCCCTATAGTAAGAGAATTCCCTGACATTTTCCCAGAAGAGTTACCAGGATTGCCACCTGATCGAGAGATAAAGTTTTCCATTAATTTGATACCTGGAGCTGAACCAGTTTCTAAGGCTCCATACAGGATGACCCCGATGGAAATGAAAGAATTGGCTAAGCAACTTCAGGAATTATTGGATAAGGGAGTTATTCGACCCAGTGTTTCCCCGTGGGGTGCTCTAGTGCTATTTGTGAAGAAAAAGGATGGAAGCATGAGATTGTGTATTGATTACAGAGAGCTGAACAAGTTGACAATAAAGAATATGTATCCTTTGCCACGAATCGATGATTTGTTTGATCATCTTAAGGGAGCATGTTACTTCTCAAAGATTGACTTAAGATCTGGCTACCACCAACTGAAGATAAAGCCTGAAGATATCCCCAAGACTGCATTCAGAACAAGGTATGGCCATTACGAGTTTTTAGTGATGTCGTTTGGATTGATAAATGCGCCAGCGGCTTTCATGGATTTGATGAATAGGGTATGTTAGATATGAATACAACACAGAGGGGGGGGGGGTGAATGTGTTTTGGCTTAAATGTTTGATTTTCGATCGACTTAGGCTTTAGCAGTTGGTTGTTGTTTATGATTTAGTAGAATGGATGTTAAACATAAATAGCTGTGCAAATATGTAAAACAAAGATCTTCAAAACTCACTTAATTTTATATTAAAAATCAAGCAGTGTTTTGCTACAAAATCTCTAAGTTCTTGTTTTAGAACTTAGCTTCTTTCTTGAGAGAGAACACACACGCTTCTATTCTGATTGTTCTTCTTTTTTTAACTAGAGGACCAGTGTTAACTTTATAACTCAGTTAACTGCTGGTTTACACAGTGGATAATGTTAGATATATTTGATAATGTCATGACTAATATGATTTATGTTTAGTTTTCAGATCTTACTTAAACAGGACAAATCAGTACTTAACTGAAGTCAGCACTTATACTGAAGTCAGAACTTAAGTCATCAGTACTTAAGGTTCAAGAGATATTTATCAGAAGATAATATCAGGACTTAAAGGAAACGTTCAGATAAGGAAGGCGGCTGATTGAAGAAAGAGAAGATCGAGACAAATGTAAGAAGAGATATGCATGAAGAAGGAATTCTATGAAGAATAGAATACTTGGAAGAAAAGATATATGATTGATATATTTTAGGAAGCAGAATTATATTCCATATCAATTAGCGATTATCTTGTAACTGTGTAGTATATAAACACAGACATAGGATTTATACTATAAGTGTTATTATTATCGGGAATATTATTTATTGTAACCCTAGCAGCTCTCGTGATATTTGTTCATCACTGAGAGAGGACAGTTCCATATTGTAACAGAGTTTATTACTTTGAATAAAGTCTGTTTTCTGTTACTTGTGTTATTTGAATTCGATTTGATTGTGCTATATACTGTATTCAACCCCCTTCTACAGTGTGTGTGACCTAACAAGAGGTATCAGAGCCTATCTGTTAACACACAAACAGTTTAAGATCCAAAAACAATCATGTCTGAAGCAGAAACTCCAACCAAGCCCACCAAAACTGAAGAACCACCAAAGACTCAAATCCACAGTCGATATGAGACTATTAGAGTTCCCATATTGAAACCATCTGAATATCCCATATGGAAGGTGAGGATGACTATGTTTTTGGAAGCTACAGATCCAGAATATCTTGATAGAATCAAGGAAGGACCTCACAATCCAACAAAACTCGCTGTTGCAGTTGCAGGTGAAGCAGCAAAGTCTGTACCAAAAGAGAAGAGTGATTACACTGCTGAAGATATCGCATCAATTGCTAAGGATGCTAAGGTACGACACTTACTGCATAGTGCCATTGATAATGTAATGTCAAATAGGGTAATAAACTGCAAAACTGCAAAGGAAATATGGGATGCCTTGGAAACAAGATGTCAGGGAACTGATTCGATTAAGAAGAACAGGAAGATAATACTCACTCAAGAGTATGAACACTTTGACTCAAAGCCTAATGAGTCATTGTCTGATTTATATGACAGATTTGTCAAACTCTTGAATGGTTTGTCACTAGTTGATAAGGAGTATACTATTGAAGATTCAAACCTTAAATTCCTGTTAGCTCTTCCTGAAAGTTGGGATTTGAAGGCAACAACTATAAGAGACAACTATAATCTTGATGAAACGACTCTTGATGAAATCTATGGGATGCTCAAGACTTATGAACTTGAGATGGAACAAAGAAATAAGAGGAAAGGAGGAAAGTCAAGGACAGTTGCGCTTAAGGCTGAAGAAGAATCCCCCAAGGCAGCAACCTCAAGGAAAGGCAAGGGAAAAGCGCTCATCACAAAGTCTGATACTGAGTCGTCAAGTTCTGATAGTGACGATGACTCAGAAACTGAAAGCTTGCCTGAGATGGATGCTGATGAAGAGATGATGAAGCTGTGTGCTCTTATGGTGAAAGGAATCACAAGGATTGCATACAGGAAGTTCAGGAAGGGAAAGAAGTTTTCCAGGAAAGGTGCAAGTTCTGATAAGAAGAATTTCAGAAAATCTGAAGGCAAAGGAGGGAAGTCTGACAGAGGAGACTACACAAATGTCAAATGCTACAACTGTGGTGAGAAAGGCCATATATCTCCTGATTGCAAGAAAGTGAAGAGTGATAAAGGCAAGGCTCTTGTCACAAAGAAGAAAAGCTGGATAGACACTTCAGATTCTGAAAGTGAGGAGAACTATGTCTTGATGGCAAATGCTGATATGGCAAATGCTGATAGCAGTCCTGAAACTGCTGAGTTAAAGGTACCTCAAACTACTTATGCCTTTCATACTGATGATATTAATGAGTTGAGAAGATATCTTAAAACCATGTTCATTAGCTATAGAGATCAAACTTTAACATGTGAAAGATTAACTTCTGAAAATCTTGCTTGTAAAAAGAAGAATGATTATTTAGAAAAAGAGTTAGTCATGTTCCATCAAACTCAGAAAGATAGAGATGATGCTTTCTATGTTAGGGATGAAGTACTTAAAATGAATGAATCTCTAAAAGCTGAGTTAGAAAAGGAAAGAGAGATTATCAGGACTTGGACTAACTCTGGCAGAACAACTCAGAATTTGTTAAGTAGTGAAAACTGGAAAGAGGGCTTAGGTTATGGAGATGATAAGAATGATAAAGGAACTGTAGATATTAAGCCTATAGTTGTTAAACAAAAGCGAAAGTTAAAACCTGTTAAGTTTGTAGCTGTAAAGTCTGAAACTGAGAAATCAGAAGTTAAAGAGGAATTAACTTCTGACAAACTTAAACAGGAAAATGCAACTGAAGTTAACATAAGCTTAATGACAAAGAAGCAGTTTAAGCATAAGCTGAAACATATTAAGAATGCAGACAAGGTAAAATCACCTAAGAAAAATAGGAATGGAAAGGAACATGTAAATAAAAGCAATTATTATAAACCTGTTCCTAATGCTCCTAGAAAAACATGTCATAACTGTGGAAGTTCTAACCATCTGGCTTCTTTTTGCAGAAAGAATAAAACATAAACTCCTTACCTACAAAGTCAGGAGTTAAGAGTCAGTCTGTTAGATATAAGCCACAAAATCCTTGTTTTCATTGTGGTAGTTTATGGCATTCCATTTATACTTGTAAGGAATATCATAGTTTGTACTATGATTATTATCAAATAAAACCTTCTTTAAAGAAAGTTAGCATTGTTCCTTCTAGTGTAAGTTCTAATTCAAAGTCTGATAGTGAAAATTCTGATAAGAAAAATGTTAACATAAACTCTGATGCTAAATCCGCTGCAAATGTTAACAAACTTAATAAGGCCAAAGGATCCAAGAAAGTCTGGGTCCTTAAAACTAATCATTAATGGTCTTTGTGATTGCAGGGCAATAGGAAAAACATCCTAGTTCTGGACAGTGGATGTTCAGAACATATGACTGAAAATAAAGCCCTGCTATCAGATTTTGTGAAGAAGGCTGGCCCAAGTGTTTCTTATGGAGATGGCAATATTGGAAAAATATTGGGATATGGCAATATCAATCTTGGGAATTTCATCATTAAAGAAGTAGCTCTGGTCTCAGGACTTAAACACAATCTGCTGAGTGTTAGTCAAATCTGTGACAGAGGTTATCATGTGGATTTCTTTGAAGAACACTGTGAAATTATAAGCAAATCTACAGGCAAAGTTGTTCTGAAAGGATACAGGCATGGTAACATTTATGAAGCCAAGCTTTCAACAAGTACTGATGGTTCTGCAATTTGTCTGATGAGTAGAGCATCAATTGAAGAAAGCTAGAACTGGCACAAGAAACTCTCTCATTTAAATTTCAACAATATAAATGAACTAGTCAAGAAAGGTCTTGTGAGAGGACTGCCAAAGTCAGTATTTGCTCCTAATGGTCTTTGTGATTCTTGTCAGAAGGCTAAACAAAGGAAATCTTCATTAAAGAGCAAGACCGAATCATCAATTCTTGAGCCTTATCACCTACTACATGTTGATCTATTTGGTTCAGTGAATGTCATGTCTATTACAAAGAAGAAATATGCTATGGTCATAGTGGATGAGTTCACCAGATATACAGGGGTGTATTTCTTGCATACAAAAAGTGAAACTGCATCTATCTTGATTGATCATGTCAAGCAACTGGATAAATTGATTAAAGACTATGTGAAAATAATAAGAAGTGATAATGGCACTGAGTTTAAGAATCTTACAATGGAAGAGTTCTGCAAAGACCATGGAATCAAGCAGGAATTTTCTGCTCCTGGAACTCCACAGCAAAATGGAGTTGTTGAAAGAAAGAATAGAACTCTCATTGAAGCTGCACAGACTATGCTTGATGAAGCAAAGCTTCTAACCTATTTCTGGGCTGAAGCTGTGCAGACTGCTTGTTTTACTCAGAATGCAACACTCATTAACAAGCATGGAAAGACACCATATGAGATGGTGAAGAAAAAGAAGCCAAATCTGAAGTATTTTCATGTATTTGGATGCAAGTGTTTTGTTCTTAAGACTCACCCTGAACAGCTATCCAAATTTGATCTAAAAGCTGATGAAGGAATCTTTGTTGGATATCCACTTTCCACAAAAGCCTTCAGAGTCTACAACTTGAGAACAAGGGTGGACATGGAATCTATCAATATCTCTTTTGATGATAAGAAGATTACTGGACTTGAAGATTTTAATGATCATGGTCAGCTGAGATTCGAAAATGAAGAATTAAATTATGATACTGAAAACCCTGACAGTCTAAGTCCTGATACTGCAAACTCTGATGGATTAAACTCTGATGTCATTGAAACTGTGGTGACTACGTCAAAGGAGAATGCACCTGTGCAGAGGGAGCATACTGAAGATACAAACACATCTCAAGAAGCATTAGAACATACAACTGGCACTTCAAGTTCTGATTCATCAAGTTCTGATAAGCCAAGTTCTGATAGTTCTGAAAACTTAAATTCTGAAGGATCCAACTCAGAGAGTATAGTTTCAGGGGGAGCATCAGAAAATGTTGATGAAGATAGCATGGATCATGGGGGAGCATCCAGTTCTAGAGAAAATCTTCCATCTGCAAGGAAGTGGACTAAATCACATACACATGACTTAATAATTGGAAATCCTGATGCAGGTGTCAGAACTAGAACAGCTACTTCAAGTGAATGTCTTTACAATTCTTTTCTTTCTCAGACTGAACCAAAGAAAGTGGAAGAAGCTCTTCAAGATTCTGATTGGGTGTAAGCAATGCAGGAAGAGTTAAATGAATTTGAAAGAAACAAAGTCTGGACCCTAGTGCTAAGACCAAAGAACAGATCTGTTGTTGGTACAAAGTGGGTGTTCAGAAACAAAACTGATAGTGATGGCATAATTACAAGGAATAAAGCAAGGTTGGTTGCAAAAGGATATTCTCAATATGAGGGAATTGATTATGATGAAACATTTGCACCAGTTGCTAGATTGAAAGCCATAAGGATATTTTTGGCTTATGCTGCTCACAAAAAGTTTACTGTCTTTCAAATGGATGTGAAAAGTGCTTTTCTCAATGGAGAATTAGAGGAGGACGTATGTTTCCAGGCTTTGTAGATCCCAAATATCCAACTCATGTCTACAGGCTTGATAAAGCACTTTATGGCCTTAAGCAAGCTCCAAGAGCATGGTATGAGACTTTAGCTCAGTTTCTTCTGGAAAGTGGATTTAACAGAGGAACTATAGACAAAACATTGTTCTACCTCAACCATGGAAAGGACTTACTTTTTGGTTCAGATTTATGTTGATGATATCATCTTTGGTTCTACAAATGACAGACTTTGCAAAAAGTTTGCCAAATTGATGCAGTTAAGATATCATATGAGTATGATGGGAGAACTTAGCTATTTTCTGCGCCTTCAAGTCAAGCAGAATGAAGAAGGCACTTTTATTTGTCAAACCAAGTACACCAGAAACTTGCTGAAGAAATTTGTAATGCAAGATTGTTCAAGTGCATCCACTCCCATGGCCACTGCAACAAAACTGGATAAGGATACTGGTAAATCAGTAGATATTAATGATTATAGAGGTATGCTTGGCTCTTTACTCTATCTAACTGCTAGTAGACCTGATATCATGTATGTTACCTGTCTTTGTGCAAGATTTTAAGCAGATCCAAGAGAACCTCACTTAACAGCTGTTAAAAGAATCTTCAAGTATCTTAAGGGAACAGCTGATCTGGGATTGTGGTATCCCAGAGAATCAGATTTTAAACTAATAGGTTACTCAGATGCAGATTTTGCAGGTTGCAAAATTGATAGGAAAAGCACAAGTGGAAGCTGCCAATTTCTTGGAGGCAGATTGGTTTCTTGGTTTAGCAAGAAACAAAAGTCAATTTCCACATCAACTGCAGAAGCAGAGTACATTGCTGCAGGAAGCTGTTGTGCACAGATTCTTTCGATGAAGAATCAGTTACTGGATTATGGGTTAACATATTTTAAAATCCCTATTTACTGTGATAATCAAAGTGCTATTTCTATGACAGGTAATCCAGTTCAACACTCAATGACAAAGCACATCAGTATTAGGTACCACTTCATAAGGGAACATATGGATGAAGGTACAGTGGAATTGCACTTTGTTCCAACAGATCAACAACTAGCAGATATCTTCACAAAACCACTGTGTGAAGCTACTTTTACAAGATTGGTAAATGAACTTGGAATGGTTTCAGGTTCTTTCTGTAAATCTGCTTAGCTTTTGTTCTGCTGCATCAGATTTTATGATCAGTATTTACAGATATTACTATCTTTGTGTATTATGTGCTTAATTGAAAATTGCTTAAGTACTGATTGTTGTCTGATGTGAATTTCTAAACTCTGATAGTGATTTGAATGTTTCTGTGACTATTCACTTCTATGAGGATAACTGTGCTAGATGCTGACCTAGTAGTCTTTAATATTCTAAAGATCCCATGTTTGAAGTAATTATTTATGTGGAAATCTATTGACACAAGCAAATTCTGATATTGAGCTTAGTTAAGTTTACTTTCTCTGTCTTACTACTAAGTCAAAAACTAGAATAATGCTTCTCATCTGTTAAGTTCTGATGTTAGTAAATCTGGTGAATGTACTAAGTGATGATAAACCTCACTTATTAAAAGAAAATGGAAAAGAACAAGGAATAAAAATCAGGTACTCCTTTGAGATCTAGAGTAAAAATGTGGAAGGGACGACCCAAGTGCATTGCTGGTATTAAGTAATATGCATCAGAAAAGCAAATAATTATTTTTCTTGGTGACTTTTCACACTCTATGATTACTAGAGAAATACTCTGATAATAGCAAAATTCTGATAAACAGTCGTGACTCACTTACACTGAGAAGCCACTATAAAATGGAATTTCAAAAGATGCATAAAATAAGCACAAAATAGTTGAGGTGGACTCATGCATGAACTCATTCAATAGTAGGCTTCTGAATAATGACAGATTTTAAGTAAAGTTCTTGGTCATGCCTTATTTCTAAGATATACTAAAGTGAATCAGACTTTACTCTTTGTCTGATATTTAGCTTAATGCACGCACTTACACTTCATATGGATGATGAAAATTACTGTGGTGATCAATGTTGTTTTAGATGAACAGTTTATGTGTCAGATTGCATAAATTCTGAGGACAAGCTATGATGGAAGTTCTGATGATTAAGTTCTGAAGAAATGAAATCAGAATTTGTGTGAAGAATTGCAGAAATAGGCATTCATTTTTCGAGTTAAGAAATCATGTTCTGATGACTGTTAAGTTCTGATATAAGTCTAAGTGCTGATATTACATTCTGATTCCTTACTTGACTTATTTGTGGTTAAAATCTGAAACATTCTTATTTTAAATCAGAATATGTTCGGGTGAGATATTAACAGTCAATACACTTAGGGTTAGTGGTACACGTCCATGCACAGTAATATTTACTTGTTTCTTGTGCGCATTAAACCCTATTTTACACGTCCAATGACTGTTTTTATTCTCCTTAGTCTAGGGAGACGAGGTAGAATTATTTCTACCTGTTAGCATTAAATTTTCCTTGCGTCTCCTGGCATTCTATTGCCTATATAAACCAACACTTCATTCCAGCCAGTACATCTCTCATTTACACTCAAACTCTCAAACTCATTTCTTCTTCACTCATCATAATCATGGTTAATTACAACTAGCTCTGAACTATGATACTTTCTCTCTCACCATGAGCTGTCCAGGATGGCAGCAGGAATGGCATATTACTGCCATTCCTGATGAGGTTTGGGACTCTGTTCCCCAAGAGGTTCTGACAGACCTCTTGTTCTTCTATATGGATTACCATCGCCATGTTGAGCGATTGGAAGAAGAATGGTTGGAAGCTCTTCGACAGCAGGAGCGAATCATTCGTCTCGCTGTTCTTTTCGTTGAAAGTAGGAAGAAGAAATAGGATTTGTAGCTTAGGAAAATCTTGTAATTTTGTGCTGTAATTTCAATTTCATGAATGTATTTTCTCAATATATTAATGAAATTCTATATTTTTGCAAGATTTTATCTCTGAGTTGTTTGAAATTCTGATGCATTTTTAATCCTGATTTACCCATATTCCGATGACCGTTTTTATATCTGATACAAATCAAGTTCTGATTCTGACATGGCAGTACCTGTTTACTTGATTTATTTGTTGGTCATTCTCTCACTTAGTGTATTTATACAGAATATTGGTCTCGCAGTAAAATTTTTTAAGTGGGCATAATTTAAATTTTAAATTAAAACTGAACTACCTTAATTAATGGGATTACTTGGTAAGTGGAACGGTTTTTCCTTGAAAAACTGCAGGTGATAAGTAATGATTACTGTTTTCCCGTGCCCATTAATTATTCTTTACTAGTGCATGTCTGAAAGGTGTCCAACGGTTACTTTTTCTACCGTGTATAAGTAAAAGAGAGAGAAGACTGCAAAATCTTTTATTTACTTTCACACTTTATCTCTCTTTTCTTTACTTCTATTCTATCTCATCTCCTGACATTTTTTTCATAAGACATTTTGTCAAACACCTTACAGGCAAACTTATTTCTCAATTTTTCTCATGGCACCTAAGGATTTGATCATAGATGAAGCCAAGTTTGTACCCAACAACTATCTGCAATCTTAAACCATGATGAAGCTCCATCTGATTTATACTTTATGCAAGATCTTCTAGCACACAGTGAGATTGGGTATGCATGACCCAGCCTCAAGTCATTTCCAGCCAACAAGTTCTGACATTTTGGCGGACTGGGCATTTTGATAATGGTGGTGCTACTGGTACTCCAAGCATTATTTTTGAAGTCAATGATGTTGAGCATGTGGTAACTCCTGGAGCAGTTCGCAAAGCTCTTCATTTACCAGAAGGCTGCATTTTCTCAACAGCGAAGGAACCAGTTCTACAATAGCTTATGGCCAATTTGGGGTATGAGAAGAGTTTGGCCAAGCTTGGACAGTTGAAAAGAGCACATATCAGAAAGGAATGGAGATTTTTCTTCGACTCGCATCACTAAAGCATTCGGCAATAAGTGTTCCAACTTTGATGTCATTCCTATTATGAGTCAGCACATCAGGTATGCTATTATTCACCAAACTCATTTTGATTTTGCAAGTGCTATGCTAGGCTTTATAAGGGATAGGATGATAGAGGATAGGAATGTAGTATACTTTGCTAGATTCCGTCAGCTTATATACACTTTTTGCTGTGCTAATGAACCTCAACCAACCAGTTTTTTATTTCCACCCTTTAAACTTGCAAAACGGGCGTTTAATGACTTGGTAAATGCTGACCTTAAGAAAAAGGTGGTTAGACCCTTACAGATACCTCAGTCTGTAAAACAGATCATGGTAAATGCTGATCCTCACACTTACAGATCTGTTTACCCTGATATACAACCCATCAGCACATCCCAGACACCACAACAACCATCAGGACATACCACACATACATCTCAACCTACTCCACCCTCTATCAGACCACATCTCAAACCTTCATAGATAATTCAACCCTCATTATCAGCACATACTGCGAAGACTTCATCTTCCAAGCCAAGAGGACAAAGATTGTAATTCAGACACCAAAGAAGAGAAGGCGGATTATTCTGAGAGATGAGTCAGACAGTGAGGAACAGGTTCCTGCATCAGATGTTGTTGTTACAGAAGCTGAGAAGGTCCCTTCTCAGAAGGATACTAGAATTGGGGGATCTAAGCTTCTCAAAAGGCTTAGAAGAATGTCTGATGCTGAAACTCCCAAGGAATCTCCACCTTCAAAGAAAAGAAAGAAACAGAGAGCTCACAGGCCAGCTTCAGATGATGAGGAAGTAGCAGCTAAGGAAGGAGATCAGGAATCTCTGATCTCACAAGAGCAAGAATTTGCTGAACCTACTGCTACCGATAAAGCATCTACACCACATGTGTCTCCTGTACATGAACCAGTATCTACTGCAGACCCAGGCACAAGTGCTGAAATTGATATTCACAACCTGGTTGTGCCTGAGGTTCTCTACTTAGAAGCTCCACCAGCTCCAATTAATCCATCAACAACACCAGTTCCTGATGCTACCGATACTACAGAATTGTCTACAACACCTTCTCTGCATCTAGACATTGAAGATCAGACTATAGGTGAGCATCAGAATATGGCTATTGATCAGAACTTGGAAGTAGATCAGCACTTAGAGGATGATGTTGAAGCCTCCATAGCCTCTCATACTGTTCTTTTATCAGAAGATGCTGAATCTGTAAGTTCTGATGCTGCAAATGCTGATGATACTGATGATGCTGTTACAAATGTAGATGCTGATGAAGCTGGTCCTTCAGGACATGCACCTCCACAACCTGTTCCTAAATCTGAATTAGTCAAAAAGTTTGTTCGAGGAGATGCACCAGTACCTTGGAGTGAAACTCCTAGATGACAGGAGTGGACTAAGGAGTGGAACATAGTTACCTTTGTTCCATCTGAAAAAATTCTTGCTGGGCACTTGGAAAAAGCTGATGAGATGCTAATTAATGATGATTTCAAGACACAGCTAAGAGTTATTGCACTTACTACAAGGCACCTTCAAGGTCAACAGTCTGTCACTCAAGACAAGTTGAACAGGGTTCAAGAACTCTTAATGCAGCAAGATACACTTGTCAAGCTGGACAATAATTTTTTTTCAAACCTACCTTTGACAGAGTTGCTTACATTAAGAAGACCCAAGAGAAGCAACAATCTCAGATTGACGAGATTTTGAAAAATCAAGCTTCCAGCAATCTCAACTCGATGAAATCCAATCCTCAGTGGAATTGCTTGTCTCTCTTCTCTTACCTGCTGATGCCAAAAAGGGGGAGAAGGTACTTAAGTCCAAATGCAAAAATGTTAAGACACTGAAGGGGAAGGATGATGAAAAAGATGACCAGGGAAACTCTGGAATGGGTGGAGGTCATAGTCAAGGTAGAGGTCTTTCATCAAGAAGAGCTGAAGCTACATGTCATAGAACAAGTTCTGATACTGGAAAAAGATTCACCAAGTTTACAAGTGAAGACAAAACTGTAAAATATAATTAAAAGATTCTTCACATTTTTCTTCTTCATTTCTCTATCCAATGCAATTTAGGTTTAGCTATGAATCTTTGAATACTTCCTTGTTTGCACCAGAATGGAAATGCTGCATTTTCTTGATTCCTCCTAGAGGCTGCCACATTCCAGTTCGTCTCTGTCAACCCATGTGCCTCTGTCAGCTTATGAATTGTCACTATCAACTGCTATTGAACTAAGCATCCGTTGAAGCTTTCATCCGTTGATACTTTATCCGTTGAAGCTTTATCCGTTGATGCATTTAGCAGTTGAAGCTTTATCCATTGAAGCACTCATCCGTTGATGGATGTTATCCGTTGAAGCTTTAGAGACATCCGTTGAAGTTTTGTTTCTCATCCGTTGAAGGCCTTTAATATCAGTTGATACTACTTCACTTATACAAAATTACAAGGCATGATATATTTACAATTGGCCCTCCTATTTGCATATCCACTAGTAGTCAACATTACTGATAATTTCCCACAACATCTAAGAATTACAACTTAAATACAGAGAATGAAATGTGCTACAATACTAAACTTATTTCTAAGTAAAGCTACTCCTTCAATAGATAGCCAAAATGGTCTTATCCGTTGAGGCTACAAACACTAGATTTCTACTTAAGTGTTTTGTTTAACTTATCATCAAACTAATACACATATTCCTAACAATTACTTCTGATACTGGTAAAAGGATAAGTTCTGATGAACTTTTGGATCCTGATGAAGAAATTTCAAGACAGTTATTTCTGAAGGAAAATCCAGGAATGGACTTTGAGAGTCTATTGGAAGAAGAAGCTAGACTTAAGTCAGAAAAAGTTAACTCTAAATCTGAAGCTTCTGTTGGTAAAAAGAAACTTCCAAAGGTCAAAGGCATTGTGATAAAAGAAAGGACAAATATTGAGGCAACCAAGGCCAAATCACAAAGGTTTATGTGCCTCTTATGGATGAAGAAATTTCTGATGAAGATGGTGATCTTACTCTGACTTCAAGAAAGATTGCTAAGACAACCTCTGACATGGCTCAAGTTGTTCAAAGTCAAGATATAGTCAGTTCTGATATTACAAAGAAGCAAGTAACCTCTGACATAGCTCAAGTTGATTTGATATCAGAAGATAAGGAAAAGGAAACCTCTGGCGCTCATGTTAAACCTTCAAAGATACTCCTACCAGGTTTCACCAAAGTCAAACAGACTCAACCTTTGAAGACTGCTGCAAGTGATTTTGAAGCAAGAGTGGTTACTGGAAAGGAAGCAAGAGATAAATCTAGATTGGGTAGTGCTGATGAAAGAAGAGTACATAACACAACCAATGATCCAACTTCCTTAAGTGAACCAGGTGTTGGAGCAACTCCTGAAAGATTGAATCAACTAGAATCTGTACAGATGGTTTACCATACCTATTTGAAAGAACACATCTTGTTATACTTCATGACAGATGGTAGGGTTTACCATATAAGGGAAAATGCTATTCCACTGAAGTATTTTGAAGAACTGGAACATGTATTATTCTTACTTCAAGTGAATGACAGAATAACAGAAAGTGCTGCAAACTATTTGAAGGCTCAAATTCAGAGACAGAAAAGGCTTTATTCTGTAAAATCTGACAGCACATATCTTCCAAAGTACAGAGGTCACAAGGGTGATATTGTTGAGATGAAGCCTAACTCTACTAAGATTATAACTACCTTTCCGGGTTATAAGGTTGTAGAATTCAATCTTGAGTCTGACAAGGCATATTTGATCAGACTGGATCAGGATATAAGGAAAGCTAGAATTAATGATCTCAGGGCTGCTATCTTCCAAACTGGTGAAGATTCTGCAGAGCTTAAAGATGCTAAAAGGAGGATGATTGATGAACTCAGATATGCTGAGAGATGTTTGTTAAAGAACTATCTCAGAACAACTCCTGACATCAGAGAGATCAGAAAGTGAAGCCAAGTCAAGATCTACAACTGCTCAAATTCTGATATGAATACAGACTGAAGTTGTTATCAGAAGTTAAAGTTGGTAAAGCTTTAAGGACTGTAAGTTGTAGTTATCTAGTCAATTTCTCATGCATTTGTACTTAATGTTTTTGACATCATCAAATATTTGTTAAACTTGTATATTATGCTAATTTACATGTTGGGGGAGATTGTTAGATATATTTGATAATGTTATGATTAATATGATTTATGTTTAGTTTTCAGATCTTACTTAAATAGGACAAATCAGTACTTAACTGAAATCAGCACTTATACTGAAGTCAGAACTTAAGTCATCGGTACTTAAGGTTCAGGAGATATTTATCAGAAGATAATATCACGACTTAAAGGAAACGTTCATATAAGGAAGGCGGCTGATTGAAGAAAGAGAAGATCGAGACAAATGTAAAAAGAGATATGCATGAAGAAGGAATTCTATGAAGAATAGAATACTTGGAAGAAAAGATATCTGATTGATATATTTTAGGAAGCAGAATTATATTCCATATCAATTAGCGATTATCTTGTAAATGTGTAGTATATAAACACAGATATAGGGTTTACACTATAAGTGTTATCATTATCGAGAATATTATTTATTGTAACCCTAGCAGCTCTCGTGATATTTGTTCATCACTGAGAGAGGACAGTTCCATATTGTAACAGAGTTTATTACTTTGAATAAAGTCTGTTTTCTGTTACTTGTGTTATTTGAATTCGATTTGATTGTGATATACATTGTATTCAACCCCCTTCTACAGTGTGTGTGACCTAACATTCCTTAGTCAGTCCTGTCCTGACACGTGTAAAGAATCCACTCCAGCCAGGTGTCCTCCGTTCCTAGAACCAACGACTACGATTCAAAGGTACCAACCCCAAAACACTATCCTTGGGCTATAAATAGCCCAAGAAGGTAATGTTTTGGGGTTAATCACTCTCTTACACTTATATACACACACAACTACGTTTTATTCCTATCTATGTTCATCTTCCCCAAAAGTGAGTTTTTACTTTGACACCAGAGGCACCGCGGGACCCAAACCCCCTTTCAGTGTTGTTTTATAGGAGCCCCACAACAGCTACACCACTACCGCATTGAAGGATCCAGGCATGTCGTCGAAGGAGCAGCCCCACCACCAGGAGTTATCATTTGGCGCTAGAAGAAGGGGCTCTCCATTGTTGGGTCTCGGTGCTCATGGATTCACCTTCATCAACAAGCTCTTGTAAGAGTTCATTTCTTTAACTTGTAAGAACCCAAGAAACCAAACCCTCTCATAAATATGAATGTTGTTTATTTGAGCCATGTTTATGTGTGCTTGTTATTTTAGGCCATGTTTGTGTGAGCCCAATTTCGTTGATTTAAGCCACATTTGTGCGTGCTATTGATAGTTTTGATTATTTTAGAAACCCCGAATTTGCTTTAGTTTGCATATTGCCTTTATGTCCTACAACCCAACTACACTTTTTCTACCATATTGTTAACTAGTCCCAGAAGATTGTTTGAACAAGTCCCGGGAAAGCTGTTTGTTATTGTTCTGGATAGTTCTTGCAATTTTCATAAAGCAAACTAAGATCGATATTGTTAGTTGGAAATTTTTGTTAGTTGTTGCTAGTATTTTTGAGACGATGACAAGAGCAGGAAAGCATACTTCTGGGAGACCCTCTGTTAGCACTCAGGTCCAAGAGCCGGACCACTCCCAGGCTCATGACCCGGGAGCCGACGAAGAAACACTCCAGGAGCAACAATTGCAACACACTCTAGTTATGGAGAGGATTGTCAACACACGGGATATAACGACTCATGTATTTTTGTATTATTTAAATATGTAATTATGGAAATTATTAAATAAATAAAATATGTATATTAGTGTTGACCGCTATGTGCTGTTTAATTATTATCTATGTGTGATTTATGGTGTACCGTGTTGTCCGCGTAATTAATTATGGAGTTGTGTTGAATTATTTTCTCCTGTAAAAGTGGATTTAATGCAAATTTATATGTATAAACATGTGGATTATCTCTAAAATTGTTTTTATGGTTTTA
The DNA here is from genome assembly GCF_009905375.1 of Apium graveolens. Taxonomy (NCBI): domain Eukaryota; kingdom Viridiplantae; phylum Streptophyta; class Magnoliopsida; order Apiales; family Apiaceae; genus Apium; species Apium graveolens. The sequence continues at coordinate 111,272,978 of NC_133656.1, forward strand.
TAATTACAATAATTATTTTTGGGATTTTTTAAAATTTAGAAATCAATATTTCATCAATTATTTAGTCCTGTATAATTTTCTGATTGCATTTAATTGTAAAATCCGTATTTAATTCCAGAATTCTTCAAAAATTACGAAACTCGTATTTATTTAAGTTTGGAATATTCCGAGAATTTTAAAATTATTTTGGAAATTTTTGGGATTAATTTTACCCGCACGTTGATTCGTCAATTGTTAAAAAGCGGGTATAAATTGCATTTCAAAAATTATTTTAAGACTATTATTGATATGGAATTTTATGTTTTTATAAACTTCGGGATATTTGTAACATTTTAAGACTATTCTCATAATTTTCTGAAATTGTTTGTGTGCACCTCGGTCCCTTAAATTCGAATCATGGGTATGTCGTGTGTTTCAAAAATGCTTATAAAATTTTGAAAATCTTATTTTATTAAGTCTTAAATATTTCAAGAATTTTAAAATTATTTTAAGATTATTTTGATAAACATTCATTCGTAGAATTATATCGTCAAATGCAAATTTTGGGTCAAATTAGGCCTGTAATTAGGGAATGCAGGACAAGTTTTAAGTTTTTGTGTGATTTCAGAAACGTGGCAGAAGCAGCATTATTCAAAAAAAAACAAACAAAGGGGATGTACCCCCTGTTCTATTCTTCCCCACCCCGTTCTCTTCTTTCTCCCCTCTGTATTCCCCCCCCCCCCCCGTTGTCCTGAGCTGCTATCGCCGCTTTTGGTCGCCGCATGATTTCATCTTTTTCGGTGATTCCCATCTTGATCTCTGTCACATATATATATATACACAATTATATATGTGTATATTATCGTGTGTATATGGTGTTGTGTATCTGCGTTTTGTATGTGCGGGGTTTGTGTGTGTGCAGCGCGCGCGTGTACCGCGCATGTATGCTGTTGGGTTTATGTTATTCTTGCTGTGTAGTTTCAGTTATGTGATCCTGTGATTCTGATTCAATGTAATTATTTATGCAGATAAAGTATTGAATAAGATTCGTGGTATGAATTTTCGTGCGGAAAATTAAATTCGTAATCGGTGAAATTACGTTGGAAACCCGAAATTAATCGGGTACCCGTAAATTTTGCTGCCCTCAGTGATGAGCCTCGATGAGCCGACGGTGGGCTGTGATGATTATTCTGAGTCCTAAAAATTTTAAAATATTAATTTAATTCGTAGAATTATTTTTAAAACGAGAAATATGTATCCGGTGTTTAAAGTTTGTATTAAGATTTGGATTGCATATTTATTTATGATTGGGTTATGAAGTTGAGTTTATTGGACTGATTGTTGGATGGTTGTTGGTTGATACGTCGATTTTATTTGACGGGTAGTCCGATAAATAAGGGAGACGCTGCCCGACTTTCGGCAACGTATCCTGTAAAATATCGGAATTACCAGTTGAATGTATATAGCTAAATAATTATAAATAAAATATTTTGTAAAGTATAACTAGCAACCTGTGTCCTAAACCGACGAGTATATGTGTTTTCCAAAAATGAATATCGAGTCGAGTTTTGAGTTCGTGAACTCTGATTGCTATGTGTATGGTATTAAGAGGTACAATTACGAGTCGGGTTATGATATCGTCGGGTATAATTGGTATTGAGGATATGACAAGCATACCTAGACGTCTAATGTAGGGTATTTCGGCTTTGTAGGTTCTAGTCGAAGGACTCAAGAATTGATATCGAACTAAGATAACCTAGTGATCAGTCGACAAGCGCAGCGAGGTTCCAAGCGAAGGACCTGAGCGTTGAAGTCAGATCCAGGATAGTCAAATAGTAAAGCGATAAAGCCGAGTATCCCAAATCGGTTCAAGGTCAATCAGAGATAGTTGTAATGCTCTGCAAGGCAAGTACCCCTGACCATTCTTTTATGGTTCAGTATATATGAATAGCTAAATGTTTTATTCTCGTAATGGAACAGAAACATTTTAAGTTACGTATCCCCTGTAATTATAAATCACTGTTTCTAATCTGTTTTGGGTAAAAGTAACTTCTGAAAACACCTATCTCTAAACGTGATTAAAATGAAAAGAAGTTTTGAATAGTGTGCTATGACATAATGGTTTTAAAAAGAGATATATGGCAGTGATTTTGAAAACTGGATAAAGAGACTGTTTTAATCCACCTATGTCATGGAATGTTTTGGTCCACCTATGTCGTGGAACTTTGGAAAGAGGAAAAAGGGAATTCAGTTGATCTATTGGAATTGAGTAGGCGTAAGTGGCTAAATGGGTTGGGCATTGTGTTTAACCGATTAGTCCAGTGTTGGGGGAAAGATGTAGCTAGTCTTTTCCCAAGTTCCGGAACATATTCTTTATTCTGGATGGCCGTTAGTTGCTGTCCGGTGAGGGTAGACTGATCAGCTATCTTCACCCCTTGAACGTCCAATAGATTTGATTGATTTAGTTTTGAAATTGATTAAAAAATCAACTTGTTCAGACAGATGATTTGAAAATGAAATAGCATGCTAAGATTTAATTCTGGTAATTATACATAGCACACGACGGATATTGTTGTTTTTCAGAGCATGCTAGTTTTGAATATCCAGTTTAAGAATGTTTACTCTGCTTTTGCGAACAAGTTATGATTTTTGTTCCTAATACTGTTTTATCATAAACTATTTTACTTGTTATTCATATAGTGGTACTGCTAAGCAATTGATTGCTCACCCTTATAGAATGTTTTATATATATATTGCAGATGCCTAAGAAACTCTTCCGTAGTAGGCAGGGCGGAGTTCCAGTTCCTTCCGTGTCAGGCTCCCCTGAGGTAGTTGTGTTGGACCAAAGATGGTCTATTGAGTTGCTGCATTAAGTTAGTTCTGACAGAATGGCTTGGGTAAGTTGGTGTTGTGATAGTTGTAACCTAAATCATACTTAAACCTGGAAAAGATCTTGGTAAAGGGGTCGTAGTTATATTTTTTTTACTGAAATGTTTACTTTATAGTTGTTGTTGATGACGTCAACTCCTGACCCCGGGGTTGAGGCCGTCACAGTTGGTATCAGAGCTACAGGCTTGAGTCCTTAATTTAGGTTAGGAATAAAGTCCAAAGAGTATATGAAGGTTTATATATAGATGTGAGTCAGCAACTCAATCAGAGGAGCGGGTCTATGAGTTTAGTCAAGGGTTTCAGAGACGTAACCCGACGTCTATTGAGGATTGGATGGAACTGCCCTAACCTAGAATACGTTTCCTTTGTATATGTGTTATGGTAATATCCAATAGAGATTTCTAGTTTTCCTCTCGATAAAGACGAGTCTGATCGCGAGAATTCAGCTTTTGCTCGGATCCTTGGTGTGTCAGCCATAGAGACGCCCATATTATCCCTAAATATATCATTTCTAACGTCAAGAGATGTTGGTGGACCAAGTGTGCGACCCGGGTGTGTTCAGATGGAATGATAATATTTAGTGGCTGCTATGACAGCCAAGTTTTATGAAGTATGGGGATCATTACTGTTGTTATATCTTAAATCTTATGCGTATTTCTTGAGACATCTTTTGCTTCTAGAATAATTGTTTATCATCTAACAAGATGCTTGTATATCCCTAAGAAAGTCAAACCTGAAGCAAGCGACTTAAGGTTCTGTTGATTTATTATAAATCAAATTTCCCTTACTATTTGTGAATTTTCTATCTAAATATTGTTTCCTTCTTTGGTGACTTTTTCGGTTGATTGGGGCAAACAATGCATATGAGTTGACCATTTATCTGTCTGGTGGGACGCCGCCAAGTTATGTGTTATGAACTGTGTGGTACTAAGACTGGCCATCTTATGTACTTCTATAGTTGCTCTCAGTCATACCTACATCTTTTTTACTATTCCTTCTCATTCGATTTCCTTGATTTTGAAATTTCATTTGGTATTTCATGATAATAAATTCCTTTAGTGACCTCTGCGATTAGATAGTCTTGATTATTGGGAGTAAATAAAAGTTGACTGTCAGGATGAATGAAAGTCCTATATCAGAATATTATTTAAAATAATGGTAACCGCGAGAGTTCAGGACCTAATGATAGAGTTATAGCCTAGGGAAGAGTAAATTAGTGGTTGAGGAATTATTTGTGGGTAATGAGAAATCATCCTTAAAAGAATGGTTGGTTGGAATTAGACTATGGTGCCTAGAAGAGTCCAGCATTCCTTAAGTCGATCTGATTTACCAGTTTGATCTATGCAATTGGTGGTTGATATAGCCATCCAAGTCCCGTAGTATATCAGATTAGTGTTAATGTGGTAATAGAGTAGTGATGGGAAGTTAGTCAGTTGGTGTTGTATTAAGGAGCCATGCTACGGTGATTAGTTTCTTTATATTTCAGTTTTTCTGTACTGTTATTGATTTTGCTACTATCATTGTTGTTATTGTTACTAGTGCTGCTAATCTAAATTTCTTTTGTAAATGGACCCTGATATTAAAGACATGGGTACTGTGATTGGGAAGCATTTTCTTGATACAGGTGCACCATTTAAACAGTGATATCTTTTGTCAAATATTTTTGTTATGTTTTGAATAAACTCATTTAAATATTTCAGGAAGATGCCACCCAAGAAAGCTACCCAGTCTAAAGAAAATAGTAGTAGTTTTACGGAGGGTCCAGCTATAAATGAAATTCTAGACTTGTTGCGCCAGTAGCAACAATAACAGTTGCAGTTCATCCAACAGGTTCAATAACAGTAACTACTGTTGCAGCAACAACAGCAAGGAGTTAACCAAAGTGCTAGTTTAAATCTTTCCAGAGTGTTAAACCTCCCGAGTTTAAAGGTGAACCTAATCCAGTAGCTGTTGGAGCATGGTTAAAAGAGATGGAGAAAGCTTTCAATCTTGTTCAAGTAAGTGATAATCTTAAGACTGATTATGCGAGTTACTTTTTAAAAAATGAAGCGAATTACTGATGGGAGTCAACCAGAGCGTTAGAAGGAGAAAGCCCTATTCCATGGGCTAGGTTTACTGAGTTGGTTTTGGAAAAGTATTTCCCAGATTGTGTACATAATCAAATGGAGATTGAGTTTCTAGAACTGAAGCAAGGTGACAGAAGTGTAGCTGAGTATGAAGCTAAGTTTACAGAGTTGGCTAGGTTTGTACCAGATTATGTATGTTCTGAAGCTCAGAAGGCAAGAAGGTTTCAACAAGGATTGAAGCCTAAAATTCGTAGTGGAGTGGTGGCATTACAACACAATTCAAGACGTATCCTTCCGTGGTTCAAGCCGCCTTAGTAACTGAATTTGATCAGAATTTAGCCGCTAGAGAAAAAGAAGATAAGAAGCAAAAGATAAATAAAATAGAAGAAACATCAGGTCAAGAAGGATCCAGCCAAAAGTTTTAGGAAAAGGTTGGAAGGATTAAGAATGAAGAATTTAGAGAGAAAAGTATTTCTTTAAACAGGATTAATAACACCTCATCCAGCTCTAATCAAGCCAAATCGGTCAAGTCACCAATATCGGAGTATAAGCAATGTGGTAAAAGGCACAGTGGAAGGTGTAAGTCAAATACTGAATGTTTCAGGTGTGGACAGAAAGGACACTACATGTCAGAATGTAAGGTGGAAAACCCAGGAGTCACCTGTTACAACTATGGCAAGATGGTGCATATTGCCAGGAACTGTAGAAGCATTTCCCGAGATAACATGGGAGGTAGTGCATCAAAAGGGTTGACGTCTAGTGCACCCAAGACTAAGACTTATAATAAGAGTAAAGGATCAACTACTCAAGACCCTAACAAGGAACCAGGGCACTGATTGATTACCGAAAGAAGTGAATAGTAATATCTATGGAAGCTAACAATAGGATGAGTATCCAAGGGCATTAGAAAGAATATAAGGTGTGACTAGCGCATGTAAAAGATAATAACGAGGAAGCACCTAAGTTGAAAAGAATCCAGACAATAAGTGAGATCTCAAAAGTTTTATCGAATGACTTATCAGGATTACCACGAAACATAAGAGATAATTTCTCATTGGTTAATGTACAGAGTCGGGCTGGTGTCAAAAGCCCCGGATCATATGAACCAGTAGGAATCAAGTAATTAGTTAATGAGACTTTAAAATTGTGAGATGAAAGAATAATGAGACAAGGTGTATTCTGTATTGTGTACTGATTAGCGGGAGTTTAACAAAATGACGAAACCCTATTAAGAATTGAATACTTATCCGACCTAATTCAAGAAGTGTGTTATTTCTCGGGAATTGACTTAAGATCCAACCTGAGAACATATCAAAGATTGCGATTAGAATGGACTATGAGCGTTGTAAGTTCTGGTGATAATATGTGGAGTAGTATGTGTATCGGTTGTATAAAAGGGACATGGTGTATTAGGAATACTTGGGTGGTGTAGTTGTATTTATTGATAACACCCTCGCCCATTCAAAAACTAAGGGAATGTCAAGTTGAACACCTAAAGAGATGGCCGCAAAGGGTTGAAAAGTATCCATTGTATACTAAACTCTAAAAGAATGAAGTTCTGGTCTTATGAGCCCCGGTTGTTTGAGTAACTACCAACCAAGCAAGGTCCATTTAGGGACAGATGTCTTGAGTAGAAGAGAAGCATTGAATGCGATTAAGATTACTGAGGAATTTGAAAAGAGTAAAAGTCAGAGTTCGAATACCTGAGGGTGATAAGAAATGAATATATGAGATTGCTTTCTAACTTTGACGGATGAGAATGAATAAGAAGTATTCGGATGTTTGGAAATTAAATTGAAAATGAGTACTACTTATCATTCTTAGACGAAGGGTCAAAGTGAGGAGAAGATTCAGATAATATAAGATATGTGGAGAGTATATATATTGGGTTTAAAAAAGAAGCTGAAGTAATACCCACCATGAATTGAGTTTTCTATGCTAATAGTTATCATGTTAGTAAGAGAATGCCACTTTGCGAAGCTTTGTATGGACATAAACGTGGGTCCTCATTCTATTGAGAGAAAGTGGGAGTAGAGATATTGTTAAGTCCTGAGCTAATTCAGTACATCAAGAGTAAAGTGGTGTTGATTCGGAAAAGAGTTGGAATCGCTCGGGATAGACAAGGAAAGAAAGTGGGTTTGCATCGAAAGAATATGAATATATAGTAGGATCGTGGTACAGGTAAAGGTCTCACCTTGAAAGAGATTGGTTAAGTTCGAATATAAGGAGCAAGTAGAGTCCTAAATGTACAGAACCATGCGAGGTATAAAGAAATAGGGGTAAAATTGTCTATGAGTTGGTGTTACTGCTGCAGTTGCAGTATATATATATAATATGTTCTGCATATCAATACTAAAGTGATATATCTTTGATGTAAAGCAAGTCGTTGATTACGAGCCAATGGGCTCTCATCCATATTTGTTCTGTGTGGCATAATCGATCCAGTCCTAGATCGTTTAGAGCGAGTCTCAAGGAAAGAGTTATTCATATAAATAAATTATTGGGAGAAATCCTCAAGTGGAAGAGTCTACCTGGAAGTTAGAGTCAGATATGCTTGAAAAATATCCTCACTAGTTTAGTTAGATCAGATTCTGAGGACAAAATCTTTTTGTATTATTTAAATATGTAATTATGAAAATTATTAAATAAATAAAATGTGTGTATTGGTTTTGACCACTATGTGCTGTTTGATTATTATCTATGTGTGATTTATGGTGTACTGTGTTGTCCGCGTAATTAATTTTGGAGTTGTGTTGAATTATTTTCTCCTGTAAAAGTTGATTTAATGCAAATTTATTTGTATAAATATGTAGATTATCTCTAAAATTGTTTTTATGGTTTTATAATTACAATATTTATTTTTGGGATTTTATAAAATTTAGAAATCAATATTTCATTAATTATTTAGCCTTGTATGATTTTCTGATTGCATTTAATTGTAAAATCCGTATTTAATTCCAGAATTCTTCAAAAATTACGAAACTCATATTTATATAAGTTTGGAATATTTTGAGAATTTTAAAATTATTTTGGAAATTTTTGGGATTAATTTTACCCACACGTTGATTCGTCAATTGTTAAAAAGCGGGTATAAATTATGTTTCAAAAATTGTTTTAAAATTTCGAAATTTATATTTTTATAAACTTCGGGATATTTGTAACATTTTAAGACTATTCTCGTAATTTTCTGAAATTGTTTGTGTGCACCTCGATCCCTTAAATTCGAATCGCGGGTATGTCGTGTGTTTCAAAAATGCTTATAAAATTATAAAAATATTATATTATTAAGTCTTAAATATTTTAGGAATTTTAAAAATATTTTAAGATTATTTCAATTAACATTCATTCGTAGAATTATATCGTCAAATGCAAATTTCGGGTCAAATTAAGCATGTAATTAGGGAATGCAGGAGACATGTTAAGTTTTTGTGTGATTTCAGAAACGTGGCAGTAGAAGCATTATTCAAAAAAAAACAAACAAAGGGGATGTACCCCCTGTTCTATGCTTCCCCACCCCGTTCTCTTCTTTCTCCCTTCTGTATCCCCCCCCCGTTGTCCTTAGTTGCTGCCGCCGCTTTTGGTCGCTGTCGTGATTCCATCTCTTCCGGTGATTGTCGTCTTGATCTCTGTCATATATATATACGTAATTATATATGCGTATATTATCGTGTGTGTATGGTGTTGTGTATCTTGGTTGTGTATGTGCGGGGATTGTGTGTGTGCAGTGCGCGCATGTACCGTGCGTGTATGCTGTTGGGTTTATGTTGTTCTTGTTGTGTAGTTTCAGTTCTGTGATCCTGTGATTCTGATTCAATGTAATTATTTCTGCAGATAAAGTATTGAATAAGATTCGTGATATGAATATTCGTGCGGAAAATTAAATTTGTAATCGGTGAAATTACGTTGGAAACCCGAAATTAATCGAGTACCCGTAAATTTTGCCACCGTCGGCGATGAGCCTCGGCGAGCCCATGGTGGGCTGTGATGATTATTCTGAGTCCTAAAAATTTTAAAATATTAATTTAATTTGTAGAATTATTTTCGAAACGAGAAATATGTATCCGCTGTTAAAAGGTTGTATTGATATTTGGATTGCGTATTTATTTATGATTGGGTTATGAAGTTGAGTTGATTGGACTGATTGTTGGATGGTTGTTAGTTGAGACGTCGATTTTATTCGACGGTAGTCCGATAAATAAGGGGGACGCTTCCCGACTTTCGGCAACGTATCCTGTAAAATATCGGAATTACCAGTCGAATGTATATAGCTATATAATTATAAATAAAATATTTTGTAAAGTATAACTGGCAACCTGTGTCCTAAACCGACGAGTATATGTGTTTTCCGAAAATGAATATCGAGTCGAGTTTTGAGTTCGGATTGCTATGTGTATGGTATTAAGAGATACAATTACGAGTTGGGGTATGATATCGTCGGGTATAATTGGTATTGAGGATATTTCAAGCATACCTAGACGTCTAACGTAGGGTATTTTGGCTTTGTAGGTTCTAGTCGAAGGACTCAAGAATTGATATCGAACTAAGATAACCTAGTGATCAGTCGACAAGCGCAGCGAGGTTCCAAGCGAAGGACCTGAGCGTTGAAGTCAGATCCAGGATAGTCAAATAGTAAGGCGATAAAGCCGAGTGTCCTAAATCGGTTCAAGGTCAATCAGAGATAGTTATAATGCTCTGCAAGGCAAGTACCCCTGACCATTCTTTTATGGTTCAGTATATATAAATAGCTAAATATTTTATTCTCGTAATAGAACAGAAACATTTTAAGTTACGTATCCCCTGTACTTATAAATCACTGTTTCCAATCTGTTCTGGGGAAAAGTAATTTCTGAAAACACCTATCTCTAAACGTGATTAAAATGAAAAGAAGTTTTGAATAGTGTGCTGTGATAGAATGGTTTTAAAAAGAGATTGATGGCAGTGATTTTGAAAACTGGATAAAGAGACTGTTTTAATCCACTTATGTCGTGGAATGTTTTGATCCACCTATGTCGTGGAACTTTGGAAAGAGGAAAAAGGGAATTCAGTTGATCTATTGGAATTGAGTAGGCGTAAGTGGCTAATTGGGTTGGGCATTCTGTTTAACCGATTAGTCCAGTGTTGGGGGAAAGACCTAGTTAGTCTTTTCCCAAGTTCTGGAACACATTCTTTATTCTGGATGGTCGTTAGTCGCTGTCCGGTGAGGGTAGACTGATCAGCTATCTTCACCCGTTAAATGTCCAATAGATTTGATTGATTCAGTTTTGAAATTGATTAACAAATCAACTTGTTGAGGCAGATGATTTGAAAATGAAATAGCATGCTTAGATTTAATTCTGGTAATTATACACAACACACGATGGATATTGTTGTTTTTCAGAGCATGCTAGTTTTGAATATCCAGTTTAAGAATGTTTACTCTACTTTTGCGAACAAGTTATGGTTTCTGTTCCTAACACTGTTTTATCATAAACTGTTTTACTTGTTATTCATATAATGGTACTGCTGAGCAATTGATTTCTCATCTTTGTAGAATGTTTTATATATGTATTGCAGATGCCTAGGAGACTCTTCCGCGGTAGTCAGGGCGGAGTTCCAGTTCCTTCCGTGTCAGGGTCCTCTGAGGTAGTTGTGTTGGACCAAAGATGGTCTATTGAGTTGCTGTATTAAGTTAGTTGTGACAGAAGGGCTTGGGTAAGTTGGTGTTGTGATAGTTGTATCCGAAATCATACTTAAACCTGGAAAAGATCTTGGTAAAGGGGTCGTAGTTATATTTTTTATTGAATTGTTTATTTTATAGTTGTTGTTGATGACGTCAACTCCTGACCCCGGGGTTGAGGTCGTCACACGGGATGCCAGGACCCTCATTGAACTGAACCAATACAAGTACACTAGTGTCCCGGTGGCTGACGAGCACATGGTCTACCTCACAATTAATGAGCTGGAAGAAGCAATCCGGCTCCGGGAAGAAGCCGAACTTGAGGAAGATCCGGAGGAGTCCGCGGACTCCCAGCAATCTAAGAGATCTTTCTTTGACCGAATTGGAGCTAAAGGGAAGAAGAACAAAAAGGATCAGGGAAATAAGAAAGAAACAGAAGCGGCCAAGCAAAAAAGGCTAGAAGAGATCCGGGAGCAAATCAGAAAGGAAGAAGAAGCAAAGCTCGAATTAAAGATCCAAAGAAGGATGTAGTTAAAAGAAGAAAAGCTACTGGCCAAGTCCAGGACCAAGAGAACCCAGAGGGATCCTACTCCAAAGTTGATTTCTGATGACGAAGAAGAAGAGAATTAGAAAGACCTAAAAGATATGATCTATGAATAGCAAAGGAAAATGGACACAGACTCAGGAGTAGAGATTGGGGAAACTTTAACTCCTTTCAGCCACTCCTTGAAGGATATTCCCCGACAGCGAGACTTGAAGCACTACAATTTCGATTCTTTTGATGGACTGAGAGACCCAAAAGAATACTTGAACTACTTTGAGAAGATTACGCAGATATACTACTACACGATTTGACAAAATGCCGAGAGGCCCAGAGAGGGTTCAACAGGATCCCCTCCCAAAGCATCCACGGTTGAAAGGAGTTCCACGCAACATTCCTCAGGAGGTTCCGAGCAAACAAGACACATGAGATGCATATGTGTCACCTGAAAACCATCCGACAGCATGACAATGAGTCCCTCTCAGCCTATATGCGCCGGTTCCAGGAAGAAATCAACAAGGTCTCGAACTTGGACGAGTGCGAAGCTCTGAGCATCTTCAGGAAAAACTTAAATCTGGAGCACAATGAAAGATACATAGTAGAACTGATCAATAAGTAGCCACAAAGTCTGACAGCAGCTTACTCCATGGTTGTCAGATTGATAACGGAAACTGATGTACTCCAGGAAATGAGGATGACCCGGGATCTAGGAGTAAGAACTCTGATGACCAACTGAATGGGGGTTACCAACAAAATAAGAAGTTCAAGCAAAGCCAGCAGAACCAAGAAAGACAAGCTACTCCAGTTTTTCAGAGGCTCAGTCCTAAGTCGGAGTCCAAGAGCGATCCAGGACCCACGAAATAGTCCCGGGAGCCAAAGCAGGAGCCAGATCAGACTCTTCTCAACATGGACTGGTAAGAAATCTTGAAGAAAATAAAAGACAATCCTTTTTATTATCCTCCGAAGCCAATGCAAAATCCCCCGGAGAGCAGGCCTTACCATAGGCAGTGCGATTACCATGAGACACTTGGCCACAAGAATGAGAACTGCTTATCACACTACTACTTCATTGAGGACCAAGTAAAGAAAGGAAACCTGAACAAGTACTTGGTCTGGGACAACAACCACAGAGGGGAGGGACAGAAGAAAGGAAAGAATGTAGTTAATGTGGTTCTAAGAGGTTCTCACTCCCCACCATGAAGCCCGAACTTTGACGAAGAAGTGCTCTCAATCCAATGACTCCCATATTTGGTGATATCCTTCAGTAGTAAGGACTATGAAGGAGTCAACCCCACCACAATGCAACTTTAGTTGTCATCCTGAACATCTTTGATAATGAAGTAAGAAGAATGCTGATAGATAACAGCTTCTCGGTAAATATTCTCTTCAAGCACACAGTGTATCGAATGCAGTTAGAGAGCGTCGCTCAAATGATTTCCGGGAGGACCCACTCTATGGGTTCGGACACAATTTAGTCCCGATCCAAGGGACCTTATATCTACATGTCATTTTGGAACTGCTCCCAACCAAGTAACTTATGTCATCAAGTTCTATGTCATCAACACTCCTTCATCTATAATGGAATCATTGGCAGGTAAGCTCTAACTATGATGCATGGAATAACTTTAATCTCCCATCTCAAGATCAAGTTCCCAACACCGACAAGAGTCGGAGAAATAAAGGGAGATTATGGAGTTGCTAAAACATGCTACAGCCAGGGGTTAGTCTTGGCAGAAACCCACCAGGACAATAAAAGAAAAGCCACAGTCCTTCGCAAACAGCAAAACATCAAGAAGCACCAAACCCGGCCAAGGGAAGAGACAACAAAAGAAGTACAATTCATTGAATCAATTCCGGATCCAGAAGCAACAATACCAAGTCCAGAAGAACTGACAAGCAACCAAGTAAGGGTAGTCGATAAGGTAAATCAGGATCTAGACCAAGCCAGTCCTACCATGCAAGCAAACAAAAGCAAAGAATAAAAACAAATCAGCACATATTTAAAGAAGAACTCTAAAGCCCGAATTCACCAAATGGTCTTGACCAAAGACCAAGAAAAAATCGAAGCCGCGTTTAAAACAGAGGAAATTATTATTGAGGAAACCAGTCCTAACAAAATGTTGAAAATCGGGTCAGGACTTCGAGAAATCTTTAGAGAAGAACTGGTGTCCTTGCTCCGGAAGTACAAAGATGTGTTTTCCTAGAGTCCAAGAGACATGCCCGGACTACATGAGGCCATTACAGTGCACAGCTTAGATGTCAACCCGAACAGAAAGCCAGTCAAGTAAAAGTGAAGGAACTTAGCCCCGGAGAGGCAAACGGCAATAGACGAAGAAGTAGAGAAGTTACTCAAAGCAGGAATCATCAAAGAAATTAAATACCCGGAGTGCGTAGGTAATATTTTCATGGTAATGAAGTCGAACGACAAATGGAGAATATGTGTAGACTACACTGATTTGAGTGATGCATGCCTGAAGACCCATACCCTCTCCCCAATATTGATCAGTTGATAGATGCCACCTCCGAACACATCATGCTAAGTTTCATGGACACCTTCTCTGGATACAACCAGATCAAGATGAACCTGAAGGACATACCTAAGACAACATTCATAGCTCACAGAGCAGTCTATGCTTATGTGATGTTTCCATTTGGAATGACAAGCGCAGGATCCACTTACCAAAGATCCATGAAGAGATATTCAAGTCCCAAATCGGGAGGAACTTGGAGTGCTATGTCGACAACATGATTGCCAAATAAACAATTGTACCAGGACACGTAGAAGTTCTGAAGGAAAGTTTTGACAACCTGAGGAATAACCAACTTAAACTGAATCTGGAGAAATGTAGCTTCGGAGTAGTAGGAGTAGGCAAGTTCTTAGGGTTCATGATTAGCAACTGAGGAATAGAAGCAAATCTGGAGAAGATAAAAGCAATCTAGGAGATGGGGGCTCCCAGGACCCAAAAAGATGTGACAGAAGCTAGAAGGATCCCTACTAGCACTCAGGAGATTTGTCTCAAAGCTAGCAGAGAGATTCTTACCATTCTTCGATTTACTCAAGGGAGCAAACAACAAGAAAGAGGTAAACTGGAGTCCGGAGTGCCAAAAGGCATTTGAGGAGATCAAGTCCTACCTCTCTCAGCCACCAGTCCTAACTAAAGCTCAACCAGGAGAGCCTCTCTACTTATACTTATCATTAGGAGCACAAGCAGTCGGAGCTTCCCTAATCAGGGAAGAAAATGGAAGACAGCAACCAGTTTACTACGTAAGCCAAGTACTTAAAGATGCGGAAACTAGATACCCAAGACTAGAGAAGTTTATCTTCGCCCTAGTCACAACATCAAGGAAACTCAGGCACTACTTCCAAGGAAGAGAAATCAGAGTGGTCACAAATCAGCCTCTAAGGAAGATAATTCACAAGCCAGATGTCTCGGAAAGGCTAGTCAATTGAGCTGTGGAGCTAAGCCAGTCAATTTAAGCTTCATTCCCAAGAATGCCATTAAAGCTCAAGCACTTGCAGATTTCATAATCGAATGCAACTTCCCGGAAGAAGAACCAGAGCCAATGAATATAGATCCAAAAATAAACCAAGATACAAACCCAGGAGCCTGGACCTTGAAAGTAGATGGTTCTTCAACAAGCGAGAGGTCGGGAGCCGGACTTATACTAAAAAGTCCCGAGGGATTCACCATTTCAGACAGCTATATCTTTCGGATTCTCAGCAACAAACAACCAGGCGAAATATGAGGCATTGATTGCAGGACTGAAGCTATCCAGGACCCTCAAAGTCTGGGACTTGAAAATCTACAGCGATTCCCAGATAGTGGTCAAGCAAACAAATGGAGAATACATAGAAAAGACCCTATTCTGGGAAAATATCAAGCTCTGGTTCAAAGTTACCTAGCTTCAATCCCGAAGCATCAAGTCCTCCGGATATGCCAAGAAGAAGACGAAGAAGTGGATATTCTATCCAAGTTAGTCCGGAACTCATCAGATCTGGACTGCTCAGTCTACTTCGAAGAACTCCAAAACCCTCTATTGAATCCGAAGAAATCTTGGAGATAGAAAGCAACTAGAAGTGGATGACTCCCTTCATCAATTACTTAGAGAAAGGAGATCTCCCATAAGACCAAAGCAAGGTTCAAAGACTGAAAGCCAAAGCAGCCAAGTTTTTCGTTGAAAAGGACAACTTTACCGTTAGGACCTTTTCCTCTCTATTCTAAAATGTATGGCTCAGAAAGAAGCTAAGTACTGTTAATGGAAGTCTATGAAGGGATATGCGGAGATCACATATCTGCAAAAGCCCTAGCACATAAAGATCATAAGGCAAGGCTACTACTGGTCAACTATTCACCAGGATGCAGTAGAATTCGTGAAAAATGCAAGGAATGCTAACTCTTCAGCAATGTGTCCCAGATTAGCCCAGTCCTACCTTCCTCAGTACTATCTCCAATCCCCTTGTTGTCTGGAGTATTGACATCATTGGGCCCTTTTCCCGGGCCAAAGGAGATCTCAAGTACTTGTTAGTCTCAATTGATTACATGACCAAATGGGTTGAAGCGAAATCGATGAGGGCCATAAACCAGCAGGACTTCATAAAGTTTATGGACAATATTTTGATGAGGTTCGGGATTCCAAGAGTCCTATTATCAGATAATGGACCAGAGTTCATCGGATCAGAATTCGAGTCCTACCACCAGGAGCGCGGGATCAAGTACAAAAAGTCATCAGTAGCATATCCTCAAGGAAACGGACAAGTAGAAGTCACCAACAGAATCCTGCTCCGGGTTATTGAGAAGAGACTCAAAGAAATCAAGAGCAAATGGCTAGAAGAACTACCAAGTGTACTATGGTATTACAGGACAAGCCCTAGGACAAGAACCAGGGAGACTCCATTCAAACTAGCTTATGGCACAGAAGCAATGCTTCTTATTGAGGTAGTATCTCCTTCTCACAGAGCAATAAACTTTGATGAAGTAGCAAACGAAGAAGGACTCAGAACAAACATGGAGATAATCGATGAGGTCCAGGACCAAGCTATAGCAAAGATGGAGAGATACAAGGAGAAGACCAGGGAACATTTCAGTAAGAAGTCCAGAGTCAAAAGCTTCCAAGTTGGAGACCTGGTTCTTCGAGACACAGAAGCATCAGATCTTACAAACACTGGAAAGTTAATGCCCAAATGGGAAGGTCCATATAAGATCAAAGAAGTCCTGAGGCCAGGGACCTACAAACTTTTGAACATGGATGGCTCAGAAGTACCCAATAACTTGCATGGACTAAGACTAACGAAGTTCTACAAATAGGAAAAAGCAAACAAAGGAACCAAAATATTGTAGCCCATATGGCAAGCAACCAGTTTGTTTTTCCTCATATTTTGTATGAATGAAATTTTTGATTAATAAAAAGCATTTCTCCATATTACATATATTAAACTTATCCAAAAAAGCAACCACTAGTCCGGACCAACTATTAGTCTGGACTAGAGCAAACATATTTACTTAGAACTAATCTTCTTAGTAAAACAGCAACCACTAGTCCGGACCAAAAATGAGTGTGGACTAGAGCAACCATATTTACTTAGAACTAATCTTCTAAGTAAAAAACCACTAGTTCGGACAACCGATTAGTCTGGACTAGAGCAAAAACATTTATTTAGAACTAATTTTCTAAGTAAAACAACAACCACTAGTCCGGACCAACGATTAGTTTGGACTAGAACAAACATATATACATACAACTAATTTTCTAAGTAAAATATCAACCACTAGTCTGAACCAAAGACTATAGCAAAAACACATTTACTTAGAATTATTTTTCTAAGTAAAGAAGCAACCACTAGTCCAGACCAATGATCGGTCTGGATTATAGCAAACATATTTACTTAGAACTAAATTTCTAACTAAAATATCAACCACTAGTTTGGACCAACTACAAATTTGGACTAGAGCAAACATATTTATTTAGAATAATTTTTCTAAGTAAATCATCATCCACTAGTCCGGACCAAATATGAGTTTAGACTAGGGCAGCCACAATAACTTAGAAAAAATATTATAAGGTAAACACAGTATAGCAAAGCAAAAATAAAAGCAATCAAAAACAAACATATCAAAGTTAACAGGACCAAAAAGCCCGGAGCTACGGACGATATTACAATTACAAACCAATTAACAGTCTTAAAAAATAATAAATTCACAATGCAGATAAAAGCTAGGAATCCGGAGCACTTGGACGGAGGAAATTAGAACAAGGACTGTCAAAAGGCTCCGGTTCCCCGAGCCCAGCTTCAATATCCTGCTTTGCCTTAATAAATTCCTAGACAAAGCTTTCCTAGTTTACCTCCAGGTTAGTTTATATGCTTCTCGGCGATAATCCTGCAACGCCCGATCTCCGGAGCCCCGGCATTCGTAATTGCCCTACCATATCCTCGGACTTATAAAGCTTCAACAACTTCGGCCTCGGTCTAACAGCGGATAACTACTTCCGGAGCTCAACCAATTCTGACTTAAGGTTAGAAGCTTCTTTTTCAGCATTTCGAGCCCGGGTCGTCACATCGCTAAGATGTTGTTCAGCCCAGACAAAGACGTATCTTTCAGAGAAATCTGATCCTTTAGCTCAGTAAGTTCTGAATTCTTATCAACAATGGTATCCCGGGCACTCTTAAAATCATTGTAAGATATAGCAGCAGTATAGCTACCAAGCTACAAATAGAAAAATGTAAATCTTACAAAATCTTCTAAGGAAAAGGAGTAGAAGCAGAACAAGAACAGAAATATAATATACCTGGCCCCAGAGACGAGTACACTTTTTCATAGTGGCATCAAATCCGGAGTCATTCATATTCCTCCACTGGTCCTCAGTTGAGATTCCAGCCATGAAACGAGCAATCTTCTCCTCCAGCCCCGGACCGCTCCTTCCTGGAACCTCCTCCTTCATCCCTTACCCTTATCCATGAAAGAGATATGTCCTAAGTCCAATCACGTATGAGGATTTAGGAATAACTTTATGTAATCTGTTTTGATTTCATTGATATTAATAAAAGACTTGTTTTGGTTTTTATTACGGGCTCTATCTATTTAAGTGTTTAAATAAGATATACCATAGTTTAGAGTAAAGCTTTTTATGGATTATGATGAGATCATAATAGTGAGACCTAAAAGATGATAACTCTAAACTTAAATAATTCCTGGTCATAGGATTACTAACTGGTAATTAATAATTCGCAAAGATTGGTACTACTATGCTGCTCCCTTCAGGAGGATGTCTGTTCTCATAGGCATTTGTGGGTGACACTATAGCTAGTATGTAGGTGCTTATTAGGGAATAAGTTCACTGAACATGACTCGATAAGTTGAACAACTAATGGAGATTACTCACGTGTCAATAGTTATTCACTGATAGTTGTACAAGTGTCCTTAGATTTGAGATCGTTAAAGGTATCTTATATATAATGAACTGTGCTTTGGTTTAGTCCTTAGTCTCAAGGACATCCATTAGGTCTATTCTGAGCATAGGGATTTGTGTATTGAGATAGTTAACATCAATAGAGGATCTACCCCTTCCAGATAGGAAGAGAATATCCTATGTTATCTTAGTATGCGAGTTCTGGAATCTGGCCAGAGTGTATGAAATTAGAAAGGAGTTTCTAATTTGCATTAATATGAACTTTGCATTATGAATAAGAAATCATATGATTAAATTTGATAGGCTTGACATGAGATCCATGCCTTGTATTTATTCGGGATTATAAGGGTAGAAGGAATTCATTGTACGGTAACTAGTCACTGACAGGTTCTTGATATTCTAAGCAGTGAATTCATATTATCCGGATAGTCGCGATATGTTGAGAAGCATCACTCACGATGTATAATAAATATATTTAATCAGTTAATTATATTTAGTGAATTTTATTATTCATGTAAATAATTATAAAAGTATATTATTATTTATTTCTACTACCGGCATAATATTGAACTTATAGGGTCACACCATAAAAGAATATTTTCTTTGATGAAATAATGAGAGATAATTATTTTCTAAATAGTTAAGAAAAGAAATAATGATTAAAATAGTTTTAATTATTATTAAAGCATTTTATGAAGATAAAATGTGGGGGTTAATATATATAAAGATATATTATAAAACCCTAGGAGAGCCCTATAAATAGAATGAGATGGATGGCTCATTCATTATTAACACACACAATTTTGGTTTTGTGAAACCCTAGCCTCCATCATCTTCCTCTCTCTCTCTCAAAACTCCATTTTATAAAAGCTCAGTTTTATAAAAAGGTTCATCGAAGAGGATCGTTCTTGGTGGATACCGGTAGAGTGCACACTGAGGAGCAATTGCTAGCACTCCAATTTTATAAAGCTTCGATTCACGAGGTATGATTTGATTCCTCAGTTTTTTTTATATGTTTTTCTATATGTGCGGTATATGGTTTTACGGAATAAATGTTATTTCACGCTTACGCTCATCCGTAAATTCCTTCAGTCCACTCCAGAAACAACACCAACATCAGCC